>NC_135583.1:22265000-22372500 GCF_965152235.1 Eretmochelys imbricata | reverse complement strand
TTCATAAATTTTATAGTAGGAAGGTGATACAATTTCCTTACTCCAAATGTATGGAATCGTCTGTTCCGTAATACAATATCAACATATTTTTGGTTCTTGAGAATGCATGTAATTATCAAGCATAAGTGTGTCTATAATATATATGTATAATGAAAAGGAGAGAAAGAGAGTGCTTTATCACTATAATTTTACAGTGCTAACATGAAAAATACTGCAAGCTTGTAGTAATATTTATAAATGAAATTATGTTACCTGGTTTATCGATGTCATGTTTTAACAAAAAATACAAATAAAATCAAATCTCTATCTTAGTTGAACACAGGCAATTGAAGAGCATAGCTAGCAAGCCAGCATTCTGCCTCCCCTCTCCCCTCCAAATAAATCACTGACCGTGCATACAGTAATTACACACACAGTCATACCTTTCACATTTAGAATTTCAACAAAATGTGTAAAGTACACTCCAGGACAAGTATAGGATAGATCCATTACATACTTCTGAGCTACTACAAAAGTTCCTAATTGCACCACTCTAAAATAGGTTATAGTAATTTTAAACCATGTGGCATCTTATTTAAGGTATTCAGTATTTTAGAGTCTTCATGATGTCGCTGAATTGATTCTTAAACTATTTATACTTTAATATGTTTATGCCTTCTTTTCATACTTTACTAATGCCCAGTTTTAGTTAATAGAAATGGCTTATTGGATAAAGCATAGCTGCACTTTGTAAAATACTCATCTTGTATCACTTCTTTTAGAGATCAGACATTTCCTTTTCCCCTAAGGGCCAAAGATCTGTAAGTTGACATAATTCTGCACAAATCACTCTGGTAGTGTAACTTAGAATGTCCAAATTCCCTTTGGACCATGGCCTCTGTAACTGTGCCATCACTCACTTAACTTCACCTTATCTTTAAATAAGTTTAACCAGAAGGGACTTGTTCAACTCTCCACCTCTTGAGTGATGTGAATTATTTATATGATCTTCATATGTGTTCATTAAGCTATATACTGTAAGCCAACGTGTAACTGTTTATTCTATTCACACATCAGAGTACTACTACCATGCTTGAGCCATGGCAAACTACAGTAAGAATCTACCACTTTTTGCTGTTCTTTGATGGAAATTAACAATTATCACATCATTGTTTCATGCTATACAATGGCAGCAGCGTTGTCTCAAACTGGCACTTTAGCAATACAGAATGCATAAAAGAGACATTTCAAATGTTCACTGTTGTTGTGTTGCCATTTTCCAGGCCGCCTGTTTCTTCACAAAACTGTATACACAGGAAACCATATACAGACATGTCTTACAACATAAATATACAGCTCTAATGGCTATTGTTGTGGCAATGATAGAATAGGGCTTATTTGTCAATTCACCTTTTTAAGTGTGTTCCTTGTCTGTGAAGGAATGAGAGACCTTGTGATTCAACAGTCTTGCAAAAAGAGTCTATTTCCTACTAAAGGGACAACAGAAAATATAAAACAACATCACATGTAACAAATACATCCCTTAAAATGTGATATGAAAATGTTTTCCAGTAAATTTGTCCTATTAGGGCTCTTACATTTTAAATGTAATAATAATTAAAGATATTGTGTATTTATATAGCCCTTTTCATAGAGGATGATGCCAGAGAACATTACAGTATGACTATAGAGGTTAGTCAGGCACCACTGAAAAAAAAACCTTTTGGGTGGAAGACAGCAACCACTTAGTACCACCACCATTAAACAACAGTTTTAAAAGGGTATCTGAACAAGAATTTCTCTAATGGGTACTAGTGGTATTTATTTTTAGCATGCAGAACCCAAGTTGGAATTTGGCCAGAACACCACTATTAACATTCCTGCTGTTAGAAAGAGTTGTACAGGATCATTAATGGTTACAAAGGTAAAGGCTTTTCTTTCATGTCTTCTGCAAATAACATTCCCTCAGTACAGTATCCCCTAACATTGTAGTGGATCCTTGGTTGAACAGATGTCTTCTTGCTATCATCTACTAAATGAAACACAACATTTCCTTCAGGATCCTGGATTTTCTTTGAAGGACTCCCATCCAGGTGCCAACTAGATGAGAACCTGCTTACCTGATGAGAGCTGAGGTGATCAAGGAAGTAGGACTTTGGTTAGAACACAGAATTTGTGTTGTGGTATATTTAAGGACCTTGTGATTTGGAGGGTGAGGGTGGGAGAAGGGTCTTACATGCTTGTATCTTTCCATATCCAGTGGGCTTCCTTGCTGGCTGAATCGCTTCATACATTTCATGGTTTTCTGCTCTTCCGATATGGAACACACCATGGCATACCGTAAAGGGCATGTTCTTTTGGAGAACCTGCAAAAGACAAGATATTTCATCTATGGTCATGAGCTTCCCTTTTGGGTCCTGTTTCTGCTCCCCTTGGCATCCATGTAAAACTTTAATCTAGCTAGCATGGGTAACAACAGTAGTTTAGATGTGATGGCTTGAGATAGCTGGCAAATACGAGCCTGCTGTAGAGCCTGGCTATGTATGTGGGTTGCTAGCCTATGCTGAAATCCTTGCTGCCTCATCTATGCTATTCTATTATAGTACAGGTGAAAGGAATGGATCAAGAGGAAAAAAGAATGTGGTGCTATCAGATAAAACTTCCTTCACTGGCAGATTTTGTAGGTTAGGACATTAGGCTCATCCTCTATTTTTCTCAGTGTCATGTGATTATTTTTTAAACATCCTCAGTTTAAGATTTGATCTGAAGGACAGCATTTCTCAAAGTGAGCCCCTCGCCTCACTGTAGTATGTTGTGGGATGAGTCCACTGTTGGCATGGGCCTTTGAGACCATGACTATCTGTCATAGAGACAAGTGTTCTACTAAATGAGCTATAATGATTACACCTGGGAGAAGAATCTATCTTTGTACTTCTCATATTCTGGGTGCATACAGGAGCCTGCTTGCACCACAGTGAAAGTTAGAGAAGCCTACGGCCATGTCTACACTACCAGCTAAATCAGCTCTGCTGCGATCAATGCAGTGGTGTTGATGTAGCGGGTCTGGTGAAGACCCACTAAGTTGATGGCAGAGCGCTCTCCCGTTGACTGCTATACTCCATCTCCCCAAGGAGAGTAAGGTAAGTCAGCAGGAGAGCATCTCCCGTCAATGAAGCACGGTGTAGACACCATGCTAAGTGGACCTGAGCTACATCAATTTCAGTTACGTAACTTACGTAACTGAAGTAGCATAACTTAGGTTGACTTACAGCTGTAGTGTAGACCAAACCTAAGTCTCAGCCTTAGCAGCATAAAAGGACTTTTTGTGTAACTTATGCCTGGTCTACACTATAGGGGAAATTTGATCTAAGCTACACAATTTGAGTTACTTGAATAGCGTAACTCAAATCGACGTAGCTTAGATCTACTTACTGCGGGGTCCGCACTATGTGATGTCAACAGGATATGCTCTCCGTCGACTCCCCCTACTCTTCTCAATCCAGTGGAGTACAGGAATCGACTGGAGAGCAATCTGTGGTCGATTTAGCAGGTCTTCACTAAATCCACTAAATCCACCACCGATGCACTGATCGCCGCTCGTCGATCCACTGGTAAGTGTAGACAAGCCCTTAGACTCACTGAGTGACTGACTCTCATTCCAAGTACACAAAAATGTGTTACATGGTGTATAAAGGATTTTGGACTAAAGCCTTACATATGCTGAAATGGAACAAAATATTCAAATAAATATACTGAAGACTATTTTGCCCAGATCTTTAGCTACAGCTGAGGAATGTATAGTACATCTCAGGAGAGGTATGTGCAAAGATAACTTTAAGCCATATTTGTAGTCTGCGAAGCCAGGGCTGGCTGTGCTTCAGGCTGGTTACCTGTCTCCAGGCCCCAAATCCTCTCAGCGTGAGGCATGTATCCTAGGTTTCATAGATGTCCATGGGGGAGAATGAAGTTGCTTCCATCCACAGTAGGTTTAGGGACTTTTCAGGCAAAATTTACCTGCCTACCATCTGCTGTGCATGATAGAGGTGGCCTGACCATCACTGAAGTGCAATTGTTGCTAGGATGGAATGTGGTAGCTGTGTAACAGAACGTAGTAACATTATCTAAGAGAGAGGGAAGACCAGTCTGAAACACACTTGGGCTTGTTTGGGAAATATGCACACACAATTCCCCAAACTGGAAGATTGCCACTGTACCATGCTTGGGATTTTTCAGTGACCAAGTGATAAGGACCATGGTTTTAATTCTAATCTGAAAAATGGTATTTCCAACAGTACACTGCCTCCACCTAAAACTGTGCAAAACTTAATGCTTTGATTAGCAGAGTCTTGTGTGAATCTTTCTTTGATTGCCATGGGTTTTACCACGATCTTCTGGTTCAAACAGAAGTGAAACTTGGCCCAAGTATGTGAACCCTGATTTCAGTCTTTCATTTGTCATGGATCCAAGTGAAATTTACATTCCATTATGAAAGTTTCAACAACTGCATTCCTAACATCAGGGAATTAGCCAGTTCTCACTCCGGTAGAAAAGTGGTATCTATGGAACCACCATTGCTATTTCTTTGAGCAGTTGGGGTTTCATGTACAGATCTCCCTCCCATGGACTGACTAGCCTGAGTACTGCTTAGCTCATGAGGTTTAATGACCTCTCAACCTGCACTGATATAACTGCAGCTAACATCACTATCATACTACTTTGGAAACCCAGGACTAAGAGCAGCCTTGAGAAAGTAGACATTGAGGTGACATATTCAGTCTTCTAAGCTGAATAAGACTTGCAGCATTGTTTTGTTCTTTCCTAGTGGTGTAACAAACTGCCTGCACTGGGAAGCATATGAGAAGAAATGGAAGAAAGAGATAGCCTAAAATGAAGAACTGGTTAAAAACAAACAAAACAACAAAACAACCCTCCCGTCCACCCCACAGACACTGACTTCTTAGAAACATGCTGGATTTCTGTGACACTTTTTCAAGTTATAGCTTTCTTAGTATGTTTAATTCTAGGCTTGGAAGCTAAAGGCCCCCTTTCACCAAAAGAGTTGAAAAGTACGTGTATGTAAATCTTTAAATACAGTGTAGTAATTACATATTAATCATTCACATAGAGTATCTCTTTTAATTTCTTGATGCTCTTCTAAAAATAATGCAAATGATTTTGTCACTAGAAAATGAGTTAAAAAATTTTCCGGGTGAATTGGTTTCAGAAGAAGTGAAGAGAGCTCTACCTCATGCGGCAAGGGTTTGATTAGTTCACAGTCAAGCCTAATTCTGACAAAGGCTAAATGGAAATGTTTAGGTTTCAGTCTTTTATTGTCAGGCAAAAGTTGCTTTATTGCATACAGACAAAATAAATTTCTCAAGTTACCCAATGCTCAGGTTGGTAACAAAAGCCCCACCTCACAATGCTTATCAGGATTTCGCTCAGCATCCCAGAGCTGAAAGTCAGGAGTGGGAAACTACTACCAAGCAGAGAGTAGAAGTACTCACCTCCCTTCTTATATATCTGAGTCATCTTAATTGATCCCAGTAGACTTCTTCATTGCTGGGCTACCTCAATCAACCCACCTTAAATCCTCACCTGGAGGAACTAGCAGCTGAGACAATACCCTGGGGGAGGAAAAGATTCCTTTCATTCCTCTTTGCCAAGCACATTGCTGGATATATAATCACCATCACAAATGTATAAAACAAATTCATAGCCTGGTTCAGGAAGTATAACTATGTTCTTCTAAAAAGAAAAGGAGTACTTGTGGCACCTTAGAGACTAACCAATTTATTTGAGCATAATTATATATTATATAATTATATAATTCTATATTCCTCATCAGGAAATATTGTGCCCCATAACTGGATTAGATACTTCTCATACTTAAAATTCTACATGTTTTCTTAGTGTTGCATATACAATACTCAATATAAAGTAAAAAGGGAGGACTTGTGGCACCTTAGAGACTAACCAATGTGTTAGTCGCTAAGGTGCCACAAGTCCTCCTTTTCTTTTTGCGGATACAGACTAACACGACTGCTACTCTGAAACCAGTACAAACTAAGTCTTTCTGATCATTTTGGCTATGGAGAGTAATATCTACAGGAGCCTTGAAGTGTGTGTAACTTTTAAATATGGATCAACTGACCTGAATCAACTGCTAGAACAAAAAATGACCTTTGTCTTTACTTAGAATTTGAACCAAAATATTTGAGGTTGGAAAAAAGTTGTTTAACTTTTTGTTGCTGCTGCTGCTCCTGTTAAAACTGGGACTCCTCTGTATTGTATAGTTTTTGATGGAAGCAGAAGTACCAAAAAACCCAAATCAAAATAAATACCTGGCACAAAAAGCTTATTCTTTCAGCATTTTTAGCCTAAGAGCTAAAATAAGGAAGTACTGAAATCTCCTTTGAGAGCCTGAGTTCATGAAATTTAAAATCAGATTTGGATATGTTCAGTTTAGCTTCTGAGGAGTAGCATCTGATTTTTTGGATGTTTAAACAAATCTCTAAACATTTTAAGGTTTATTTATAATTTGAAATTTGCTGTCCCAACTTGATCACCTCATTTTTTTCATTATCACCTGCATTATGTTGTGGCACATAATGACTAAAGAAGAAGATTTCTTTGTTTCCTTTTTTCACATCTTGACGCTCCATGACAGATGTGGATATATCAGATCATAAGTGTATTTGCCAATGGGTAGAGATTTGCCTGCTGAATGACAGCAGGCTTCCCAACATCCCAGGATAGTGAAAAAGGATAACTTTGGGAATTGGGAACTCTTTTACCTTTAGGTCATCTCTTCAAATCCAGCCTATGTTAGAAATGACAAAAAAGTGATTACCATCAGAATGTTCTGGTGACCTGTGTGAAATGAGCTAGTGTTCTGGGGTCAATTTCAAGTGGACAGATGCCCGCTGCACCACTGAAACTAATGGGCAGTCTCAGCAGCGAGCCCAAGGATAGGATCAATATAGAAGTCCTGATATCAGTCAAAAAGAAGGCTTACGAAAAACTGTATGTATGTTTGGAAATTTGGGGAACTGTGTGCCAATGTCTAGCTAGGTGCCACATCCCTCATTTCTTCTAAGTGAGAATCAAGTCCAGAGAATAAATTACACTCACCCTTTTTGGAGGTGGTAGCTGTAGGTCAAATTTGAAGTACGTCACCTGAATGGTGTTCTGTACCTCATCTGTGACTAACAGGAGGATGTTCTCTCTAAGGCAATCAGGTTCTTTTAACAAGCATTAAATTCACTTATTTTTTTTTAAATTACCTGGTCAATACTTCCTAAATTTATGAAAGAACTGTGATCCTGCAAGATACAGAGCGCCCTCCGCTCCTACTCCCTTTGATGAGAGGAGGATCAGCACCTCACTGGATCAGGCAAGCAATCCAGATTTTCTATAGATACAGCTGGCAGTTTTCACTGGAACTAGCTTCTGTGATGCCAAGTAGATAAAAAATGCCAGCTGATAATAGCTGGCTATATCTGTTTAAAATCAGCCCTTCATCCCTGATTCTGAAAAGAAAGGCCATTTAGATGTTACAATTCAAAAGAAAAAAAAATCCATTCTCCCTTCAATGAATCAAGACTTATAACCTATTTACCTTCTCTCCCCCTACCCCTCCAAGGTGCTAAATACAATTTCAGGGCCAATAAAATAGGGACTGATAAAGAAGCACTTTGGAGACCATGCAGAAGAAAAGTCCTTGAAAAGAAGTATTCAACTGGGGCTCACACATACTTTGCATTGTAAACCTGCATGCAGCCACCTGACCTCTCTCCCCAGTTATCTGTTCCCATTGCCTAGGCACAATGTGTTTTGCTCCAGCTGGGTTTATGTATATGAGAGCTGGAATTATTCACTTTTCAGTAGGAATAGGTGAACCTGGTGGAGTTTGAGATTTGTGAGCCTTGCAAACAGTTTTTGGGGTCACAAAACTAGTTAGACTTCATGAATCTTTTATTGCAGTGATTTAAACCTCATTTCCCTCATTAAAGAATTCTTAAAATTATGTTTTGCTAATGCCAAGACTAAGTATTAGAACTAGAAGTACCCCTGAAGCTAGGCTGTTGCCTTCCACTGGATGGTCTGTACACAGTGTGTGTGTGTGTGTGTGTGTGTGTGTGTGTGTGTGTGTGTGTGTGTGTGTGTGTGTGTGTGTGTGTGTGTGTGTGTGTGTAAATTTCTCTTCCCCTTTTCTTCTTTCAAACATCTTTCTATTTTTTTGCTTTTCATTCAGTTCATTCTTTACTCCATTTCACCTGACTTTTGCACTCGAAGTTTTCCTCCCTGTTCCCTTTCCTCATGTGTTTCATAGCCTCTCGTAGCACAGCAGAGCACACGTGCAATAACATTGAAGTTAAACTTCTGACCCGGGAGGGGGCGGGGGGAAGGTTGCCCACACCCTCTCCCCTCCATTCCCTGGGAGCTGGCAGTAGCCAATGGGAATTATGTGCCTACACTCCGGTAGTAGGTGTAATTACACTAAATGGTGGAGGCAGCAGCTGGGACTGCTTCGTAAAGATGTGCCTGTGATATGAGGACACATCTTGATTACTTTGAGGTGCATGACAGAGCTGGATATGAGGAGAGCTAAGTTTTGCACCCTCCAAAGTGTGTGTATGAAGGGAAGAGCTGCATGTGTACCTTCAGGATCCAATATGTATCTTTTCAATTCAGAGTTATGTACATTACATAATTAGCCAGGCACAAAGGGGTGATTACAAAAGATATTGTCAGTAGTGAGCTGGGATATGAGCACAGTCTAAGCATTTATTATCTGCATGCACTCCAGGTAAAGCGAGTGTGTTCAGGCAGCAATCCTGGGGTAAAGATGAAAGGCAGAAACAAATTGAATCATGATAGCTTTTAAAGAGGTATATAGCCAGCATCTTGCTATATTGAGATGGCACTCAGAAGCCAGTAAAAGCTTCAAGAAGAAATGCACACAGGAAGCCCACCCCAAGCACCAGCACGAACTATGAAGCCAACCAGCGCTGTCTGCTAATTCTTATGCGTAGTTACAGCAACTGAAAACCACCAGTTTCACATCTGTGGCATCCATCATCAATAAGAGACAATATTCCGAAGTGAAGTGGAACTCTGACCAACTGATTACTTGTGAAAATCTTAATTAGAAAGAAAATAAATAGCAAAATAAACTCCCAAACTTGTTTGCACATCCCTGAGCACAGTAAAGTGAACCAAAGACCTGGGGCAGCTACAATTTAAATGCGTCATTGGTAGAAATAAGATACCTCTTTCCCCTGAAATAAAAAGCAAAGGTAACATTAAGGAGAGCAACTTTATGAGAGCAGCTTAAGAGCAATTCCAAGGGGAAGACAACTTCTCCTCTGAGGAGAGGCAGAAGACTGTAAGTAAGCCTAGTTGACTTCAATAGCCATATATCGAGGCAGCAGAGGGAGGCCTGTTTGAAAAAATCCAAGAATTGTTACAGTTAATTTTCAAAAAATGAAAGAGAATTTTGACTTGAAACTTGCTTCTCAGCAGCAGATATGCAATCTTCTATCAGACATGCCATTTAACGGGTGCTATCTAAATAGTCATTTTTAATTTTACTTGTATAGCTGTTTAACGGTGGACAGTCTATGAAAAATAGCTTGTCAGCAGTTAAGAAATCTCTACCTCCCCCTTAAAAAAAGAAAAAAAAGGTTTTCCCAGGCTTTGCATTAAGGTACTGAAGTTAATTAGCTTTTACCACTCTACCAGTGGCTGTTCTTGGCTGTTTTATGGTAATGTCCACTCGTGATGCAGTTTCCTCAAAACCTTTAATTCATATTATATACATACTAACTGAGGGATTGGGTGCCAGGTTGTTAATAATACATATAGAATAACAAATATTGATTCACTTGTTTCATGTTGTCTTTCTTTCTGAGAGCAGCTTAAGAGCAATTCCAAGGGGAAGACAACTTCTCCTCCGAAGGAGGAAGCTGCTGCCTAGAGTGTTGTAAGAATTTTAATTTTTCTCTCGATTTCACTTTCCAAAGAGATTTTCATTTCTCAGCTTTTCAGACAGTGCCTCAATATTTTAGAATATACCATTCAAAAATTATCCGGTGCTGTCAGTATTGTACTGTACTAAACTATTGTTTTCATTTTGAGAATCGTCTTTTTCTTTCTTTTGAAATAAGACCTAGACTAAATACCAAAATTCTTTTACTCCATAATATGGCCAAATACACTAAAATATAAAAATATTGGTTTCAGTATTTTTGTATTCAAAGCTCATAGGCAGGTGTTCATTTGAAGGTTCAGTGGCATTTTGAAATGAGAACATCATATATAAAGATATCGGAAATGGAGCCTCCCACAGTGAGGCTGAAAGAAAAAGAAGAACAGAATGAATAGAAGAGTTTCTAGGTTCCATAGAATTTTAACATCTCATTAGTTTAGATTATCCTACATATAATTTTCCAATATTTTGTATTATAGATTTTTGAATGTACTGGTTAAAATTACTTCATGCCTGACATCAATTTAGTCTCATTCATTATCTGCCTTAAATAAATCTCAAAAATAGCTGGTTACAGTAAGAAATTTTCTGATAGTTGCAAATTCTTTAACATTTCCAAAGTGAGCTTGCTACATCCAGTTGAAAACAAAGACCAAGGGGTAGCAGTCCCTCAGTATTTCTTCAGCAATCAAGCATTGTGTGGATTTAACTAGTTACAATTGATGCTGTATTTTATGATGATCAAAATGATACTGCCTTTCCTATAGTCTCAGAGCCTCTGTTACATAACCAAATAGCTCTGACTCACTTTGCCTAATGACGATGATTTGGTATTATCATTCAGTATAGTCAATGCTTTGACTGGTGCTCACATCTTTTTGTTAGGTTAATAAACCATGTGATAAATGTGTAGCTCTGATTGGTAGTACTGTACATTGAGTACAAATAGATCGGTCTCCATGTAAGGTCTGAAATCTATCTTGCACTATAACTGTCCAGTGAAACTTGGGTCACCGATGAGCTCATCAGCCCAACCTTCATCTTGAAATTTGTGTGTCTGTCTTTCAACTCTTGCTTCTAAAGCACTGATACAGTCTAGCTGTAAACACAGCTCAGATGTCAAATGAGTGCCTCATAATGTGTGTCCTTAGGTGCCTGAAGCGTGTAATAATCTCTCATTGTAACAAGCATTGTTTATTTTGCCAACTTCTGCAGGATTCTGGAGTGATAATATTCATTGCCATTGGTAAGTATAATGTTATATCAGTAATCCTTACAGTAATCACATACATTTAAGTAAATATGTGACTCAAGTTATAAAATCCTTTATCAGATTTGTGTGTATTAAAATACCTATTTGTATATATTAAAATATCTATGTAAAGTGCATTGCATACCTATACTACTAGATATAAGTGTTAAATATGTAACCTCATCTATTTATCTAAGGAAAAATTTGCAAGTTTAAGGTCAACCACTGTGGAGCACTTTATCTATTTCAAAGCACTGTGAAGACATTGACTAATTAATTCCATAGACACATCCCTTCTGGCTCTGGAGTTATATCCGTCTTCAAATGTTCTAATTTCTTGATCAGATCACCAATATTTCTTTTTCTTACATAGTTTTTGGGGTCTAACCTTGCAACTATTTCCTATCCTATTTTGTGGTCACTAATGTTAAGGGGACAAGTTCTGCACCTTGACAGACATAAACATTGTGACATGTCATTCCATATTCTCTATGAAAATATGATATGAATACAACATAACTGAGATATACTTTATGCAAGATGACTCATGTGAGATATCATTGGAAAGGTTACTGAATGCAATTATCCAATTTGTATGCCTGTATCATTTCTGTATCTGAAGTTAGGAATATTGACTATGTATCTGTATTTCAACTCTGTTACTTTGAGTGATGCCCACTGCTCACACTTCAGGTACTACAATGGAAAAGCCAGACAGGGCAGATGGCCCATCAGCGAGGGCAATCAACTGTAAAAAGCTTGGCCTTCCTGAGGACACTCCATACTGCCACTGACTCATGGACACTGTGATCCTACAGAGTCAGAATACTTGTCACCTGACTTCTTGTAACTTTCCACTGTGAGGGAAGGAGGGTCAAGTTTGGGAAACAAAGGATTCCCACCTTATGTAAATCCTATTTAAGGGTGGGAAGGAAGGCAAACAGGATTCCTTCTCTCCATGGCTGGTCTGCTCAAGAAGAAAGACTGCAAAAGGGAAGGCAAGGGGGGAGTCCAGACTGAGACAGGGGTCCAGTCTGAAAAGAAATATAACAGGAACTCTGAACCACAGAAACTTTTCAAACTGCCTGCAACAATATCTAGGGTGAGAAATACTATTTGTAACCAATTTCTTTAGTGAAACTAGCTTAGTTTGCGTGTTTGACTTTATTTGCTTAATAATCTGCTTTGTTCTGTTTGTTACCCCTTTTACCACTTAAAATATGCCTTTTATAGTTAATACAATTGGTTTTGTTTATTATTAAACCCAGTTTCTGTAATTTCTCACTGAGGGGTGGGAGGCAAGAATTGTGCATACCTCTCTCCTCATTGAGGGAAGGGGTAAATTTCATAATATATCTTTGGGTCTGTACTCTAATGGAGGTGGGCATCTGAGTCCTGGAGGAAGTCCCTTAAGCTGAGTCTTCTCAGAGCTGATCTGCAGCTGGGTGTGGCCCTGCCTGTGTGTGTGTGTGTGTTAAAGGAGGCTTTAAGAGCCTGGCTCAGCAAGACAGGTTAAAGGGGGCCCATGCTGGAAGAACAGGTAGACTCAGTGGTATCTCAGCGCATCAGATGGCTTCCCAAGGGGTACAACCCATCACAAACATCCCCCATCTTCCCATTGCTTGGGGGAAGGCAGAAGAAGTCATCTCTTCCTCAGGCGCTGTTAGGCTAGACCCGCCATACAGAACAGACTTTAAAAACTGTGTGCTGCTGTTTTGGTCTCTCGCCAGCTGGAGTGCTGAGCAGCTGCTTTCCTACAGCAAGTAGCTGCCTCCACTCTGTTCCCCCCCCCCCGCTGCTTCCTAGAGCGAGCACCCTAGCAGGGACCCTGGGGGGGCATGACAGGGGGAAACATGTCCCAAAAGGGAATGGTGCTGGGGCTGACATGGAAAGTAATGGAGTGCAAGGGGGGAGATAGTGAGTGCTTGGGGTTGAAGGGAGGAGGGTGAAGGGGTAGGAAAGAAAGAGTTTTGTATCAAGATGGGGAAGAGTGGGGTTTGGGTAGAGAGACCTTGCGTGGGTTGGTGGAGGGGGAAGAATAGGATGGAGGAGAAATGGAGGATCTCTGCCCCGCCTGCTCCCAGTAAAATTAATTCAGGTCAACCCCATCTCTCTGCAGAGCTCCATAGCTAAGTCCTCCAAAGAGTCCATCCTTGCTGATGTTCCTCTGAGCTTCTGTTTCTGCTTTTTCTACCTCTCCCCTAGGAAGAGCAGAGAGAAGGTGCCCAGGAGGCCAGGCTTGTTCTCCCAAAGGGGGTTGGAGGCCCCAGATTGAACTTCTATATTATTCACAAGAGCAGGGTGGGCATCCCAGCCTGTGAAGAGGAGTCCCGCAGCTGAGGGCCTGCTGTCCTTCCTGTACCACATCCTATTCAGGGAACAATGTAGCAGCCCAGCCTGCTTGGTCGCTTCTACCTCTCCCCTACCAAAAATACCCTGTTGGTTTCTGGGATCCCTCTCTGCAACTAGGAGAGGAGAATTAGAGAAAAGCAGGTACCAAGGAGGACCACCTCCTCCTCTCCCCACTCCCTGCCTACCAGCTGTTGCAGCTTCCTGTCCCACAAACACTTCCTGAGAATACAGTGCAGGATCTGCTCTACTCCTCAAGGCCCCAGAGAGCAGAGGGGTGGGATCAGGGGATGGGGAGAGAGAGACATGGAGAGAAGTAAAGGTGGAGAAGAAAAGTTATTGGAAGGGAAACACTGACAAAGACAGAAGAGATGGTGGTTGTAGCCATCTGAAAAAGAGAGACTGGAAGCAAAACAGAGGGATGCTTATTTAAGTTTTATTGTTTTATAGATAGTTTGCTCCCCAAAAATTACAAAAATCTATGCACCGTTGGCCTAATTCTTTGTTGGCCACCCTCCTGTGTGGTCATGTATGCTAGTGGAAGCTGAGAGTAAAACAGAACCACTTTGCACTGGTGTAAATGACTGCACAACATGCAGGACAACAGACAGTCTGATTTTACTGCATGTATCAAAAGATCTCAGGGACCTGATTCTGTAAGATGGTTTAGGAGGAGAGGTGTGCATGTGAATGCAATGTTTCTATGTCCAAGGAAGTGATAGCCTACCTGGTTTATTTTTTCTTATAATGTTGATGCTGGCTTGTGACTATTTGTATACACCTATATATTTTAATGCATCTGATAAGCAATGTAGGGCATTTGGTTTTTTTGGTTTTGATATATGTTTATTGGCATATTAACAGAGCCTAATTTACCACACTGACTCTAACTTAAATATCAGGTAGGTGCTTACTTGTGTTTTTAATAAGCATTTTAATAAGTATTTTTTGAATTTTATAAATTTAGGGGTAGTGGATATTTCAAAACCTTTTGGTGTGTCAGATGTATTGTACCAGTACTCAGACTTCCTTCTCTTCTACTGACATAGATTGCACATAGTCTTGCTTGCTTGCCTGCCTGTCATGTGTATGCAGTGTTTCCAACTCTATCTTGAGTCTAGTAATATGTGGTGTTTTACTTAAATCCCCAGCTCCTGAAGACATGACAATCACTTTCTTTTAATGAAAATTGGAAGTTTCTAGCTCTCATCATTGCAGGGAAAAGCTTGCAAATGTGTCCTCAAGTGTGTCCCTAAAGACTCAAAAGTCCAGAAAATAAATAAAAAGAACGCCATATTTCTTGTTTTATTAAAAATCTCATGATTTTGTGGGGCCTGGATCATGACTGACGCTTCTCATTGCTAATGTTCCCCAATTTCCAAGGTGAGTGATGAATGAAATACCTAACTACAACAGTTACCCTTTAAAGCTTGCCAATTGCATTAGATCCCAGTCATAATTTTCAACACTGGTGTTGTACTTTATAAACTAAATAAACTACTGAAGATAATTTTTCCATGGTTTTTCCACTGATGCTTCACTCTTATAAGTTCTTTGCTCTTTTCAAAGTATTGAATTAAAACGAGTCCAGCTTTAGTGTAAATGGTCCATCTGTTTCTTTCACTTCCTTTGTCGGTTTGAGAATGTTTGAGAGCTGTGTAACTTAGGAAAGTAGTCCACCCAGCTTTTCAGCTTGTCCACTTATTTTTAAAAGAGTAAGTCCATTAAATGTTTGAACATTGCCACATCAAATTTATACTTAACTGCCAAAACAGGTTCCCCAGTTTGAAACACATTTCTTAGCGAGACCACCTTCAATTTTAGTGAGAAAAAAATTAAAACATTACAGAGGTTTAGGCCTCAGAAGGATTCCTCTACTATGTGTTGTGGAAATTAGTCTGAAGAAGCCAAACTTTTATTATCCATTCCTTATTTTAAGTTCCAACCATTCCACACCCAAATCTCTGAAAGTTTGCCCTTCCCCATTCAAAAACCATGAGGTGTTCAAAATGATCCACTCCACAATTTGTTCCCTAAAAATGTCACTTGAGGCTTGGGTACAATCACTTCTGCATCTGGAGCACTTGCCTCCAAGAACTCTACACTGTCTTTCAGTCTCCTTCCTCCTCAAATTCTTCATCCTCCTCTGCAAAACTGTGCATGGCTTTCTCCTTTTATTTTTCATATCTTATCTTCTCCTTCACCTCTGCTCATGCCTTGTGCTCTGGCAACTCCATGTACCCTGACGCTCTACAGGTAACCTTTTCTGGTGATTGAAACTATGCCTTCTCTCATGCAGCTCTTGAGCTCCCACCCCGAATCCTGTGCATCATGCAGACTCAATCTTCCTCTTCAAACCCCTATCCAAGACAAAGCTTTACAATGCCCACCTGCATTTCACCACTGACACCCTTTTGCCTGACTTTATCTTCACGTCTGGGATGAAATCCTGCTCCACTGAAGTTAATGGGACTTTTGCCACTGACTTCAAAGGGGCCAGGATTTCACCCATAATACTGATCTCACTGACCCTAGATTTATGTTGCCACAAATCCATTTCCTTCAGGATATTACTCCTGATTTAAACAAGTATAAATAAGACAGGAATCAGGTCCTGAAACCTAAATATAATGGACCTGATTCTCCTCTCATACTGATGTAAATCAGGAGGAACTTCACTCAAGTAGATGGTGTAAAACCAGTGTAAGGGAGAGGAGAATTGGGCCCAACATTTCACCATATTAAAACACGCACCACATGTGTGCTCACACATTAAATCTTCCTTCAGCTTCTAATCTCTGATCAGTTTTACGAAAATATGCATTCAGGATCACGCATCTTTTGAACAAACCTCTGCCCGACAAAAGTTTTGCATCAAAATCACATGAAACTCCTGGTTTTGACATGAATCCAGGGGAAATGTGGGAATTTCAGTTTGAGATTTTAGGTTCAATTGAACCTAAAACTCAGTCTGAAATGTGGGGAGGGTGGAAATGAACATACACAGATCCAAAGGGAAGCATATGTTCACTCAAACCTCTCTAATAATGAAAACAAAATCAAAACACATTCTTCTCCCTTGGAAGTTTGTTTGACTCTTAACCCTGCTGAAAATCTCTCTCCTCGATATGGGCAATACTATTTGTTTAAAAACAAACAAACAAAAATGATTCAAATGATTCAAAATGATTTGGTTCAATGGTCTCTGGGGTCCCTAAAATGGCACTAAAACCCAGGAAAAAGTGTGTTATAATTAATTTATAAACAAAAGATTATTTCCTGCACTGCCAGTAAAAATCCCATTTGCTGCCATTGTTCTGCCTTAAAGGATTCTCAGCAACTGGCAGGATGAGTCCATTTTATGGAAATAGACTCATAATTATTCATTTCTGCTGGCACCAAATGATTTATGAACTGCATTTCAAATACAGAAACGTGGTTCGTGAATTGGGAGGGGCGGGGAAATGTTCAAAAATCCTGTGTCAATAAATAACGGCTCACATTCATGAATCTTCTCCTGGTATCTTTTATCTGCAGGAAGATCAAAATGATAAAATAGTAATGTGCCAACAAAAAAGGATTGAATGGGCAGAGACTACCAACATTGTCCTCTCCAAGCCTTGATAAGCAGGAATGAATAGCAATGGACTATTCTTCAGTATATTTTCTTATACTCCCCAGGTGAAATTGCCTCTCTCTCTCTCTCTCTCTCTCACACACACACACACACACACACAGAGCCCAAGGAAGGAGAAAGGGGGGAACTGTCCACCCCTAAACACAAAAGCCTCTGCATTTCTATCACAGCTACTACTCTTATCTCCTACGCAGAGATTTGTCGCCATAATGGCAGATTCAGTGGGAAGGGCATGTCCCCCCTAGCCCTGACAATCCCACTTCCACCCCATACTGGTCTCCCTGGAAGTGCAGGGCCCATCTGATTTCTAAACGCTTTTAGTTTAAGAAGAATATTCATGCAAATACTCCAGAGTTGGGACATTTGTTAAAAAAGTGGGAAATCTTGCAAACATCCCTTCCCCCCAGAAACACTATTAGTTCCTAACAGATTAGAGTGTGTGACTCAATACAGTGTGCATGGAAGCTAAATTGACATCAGTTCTTGTTTAGTTTCAGCACTTCTTTGTTCAGCATTTGAAGGACTCCTGAAACCCAACCGACATAAATGGTTTTGCAGTGTACCATCAATGGCTTGTAGACACAGAGGCAGCATATCCAACCTTTGTGAGATCCCGGCAGTGAAAAAGAGGTGGCAAAGAACTGTGTCAAATTAAACCTCATGTAATTCCATTAAGATCAGTGGAGTTGTGCCCAGAATTAGTTTAACCGGCTATTACGGCAATGGATAAATAAAGGGCAACTCTAAAAATGAATAAACGTTAGTTAGAACTTGAATCTGTGCGCTAGTAAGTTTTGCTTCCGATAGTTGTTGATGTAAGGAGGACCCACAACTTCATATGATGCTAATACTTTGCACTTACATCACACTGCTCACCTGAGCACCCCAAACACTTAACAGACATTAATTAATTAAAGCTCACAGCGCCCCTGTGAAGTAGGAGGAATTATAACAGCTTTAAAGGTGAGGAAACTGAGGCACAGTTAACTGACATGCACAAGAGCATGAAGCAAATCAATGTCAAAGTGAGTAGTATACCCAGGAATTCCGACTTCCAAGCCTCTTCTCTAATTGCTAGAAAATGCTACCTTCCAGAGTTAAATAAAATGGCAGAAAAATTAGCTTAATCTTATTGTCGGACTCATTTAAAGGTTGCACTGTTTTTGCCCTTTATTTGGTGTTGTTACAGGACAATATTTTGCTCGTGCTCTCAGCAATCAAATTTAAATACTCCAATATATATTTTTCTACATTATATATTTTTCTGTCTACCAAAGACGTAATGGCTACTTCTTTTATGGGAAACCAGGATTTAATCCAGTAAGTCTGTAAGAATCAATATTCTTGTGAAATGACACCATGTTCAAGTTATTTTATGTTATGTTGATGGTTAGCTAATTTTGTAATGGAGACATTTCTTCTTGAGGCAGACATAGTATAATTTAGTGGTAAAAACGTCAATCACCAAGGGTTGAATGCCTGTGTCAGGGCAGGAAGAGGGCAGATTTATTGATGGAAATGTATCTATATACTCTTTGCAGCACTTTGACCTGAAATAGCCATTTTGGTTATAATTTTGTTTTGTGAAA
Organism: Eretmochelys imbricata; assembly: GCF_965152235.1. Taxonomy (NCBI): domain Eukaryota; kingdom Metazoa; phylum Chordata; order Testudines; family Cheloniidae; genus Eretmochelys; species Eretmochelys imbricata. The sequence continues at coordinate 22,353,700 of NC_135583.1, read as the reverse complement.
GTGACATCAACTGCAGTCACTAATGCAGAAGTGACAAAGCAGGGATGCTTTGTTCCACAGACCTGATTTAAAAGTCTTGCTGCAGTTTGTTACAGTAACAGCTTCTCAATGGCGACTAAATTAGGGCACATAATTTAACTGCTCTCTATTCCGTTTGTAGGAATTTGTAAAAATAGTCATGTCAGCCTCAGAAAACAATGTTATATCTTTCTCCTATTTAATCCTGTTTAAGCAATGAATACATAGCATGGTGCACAATCAGTCTGAGTAACCAAGAGTTTGAGGTGTGGTTCTCCGGATAGTGCTACATGTGGATATAATCCTGAGTTGATTCTTTTGTATTAATGCCAGCTGAAGACCTCCTTACTGACACAAAAAGGAACAATAAGTAATTGGTGGGACTCAGGGAAAGAGCAGAGTGAGGAAAGCACCGGATATGGCAGAGAAATACGTGAAAAGGAAGGAGACAAAGAAACGGAGCAGTGAAAAATAGCCAGGGAAAATAGTCAGGGATAACTCAAGAGTGACTTCATTTTCTTACCAAAAAATAATATTTTGGAACTAGTGACAATGGACCAAATTCTGCTCCCAGATATAAATACAAAGTACCCCATTGATTTCAGTGCTCTTACTCTGGGTTTACACCAACATAACTAAGAGCAGAATCTGCCCCCCATTAGTATTAAGAGGGGCTAGTAAAAGGTTTATGCGGAGGGTGAATAGGAAAAGGGTTATTTGGGTGCATTATTCAGAAGGCCTCACTGTTCTGTAATATAAGGCAGAACCTAATCTATCTTTCCTCTGTGGAAAAGCCATTCCCAGAAGGGATGTCTTTGTCAAACAATATAATGACTTCCCTAATAATTAAATGCCTTATCCACCTTTGAGAATTGTACTGCTCCTTGCTTCACCATCCTGAAAAGTCTGCATCTTAGCAAGGGGGTTGGAAACTTGATTCTGTATAAATAAACATCAAGAGCACATGAAAAGCTTAACCAAACCAGTGAAGATTGCCCCCTGCCACCAGAACCATACAACTTTTCCCATTTTTACCTTTCCATCCACCCTATTCTGCATGACCCCCACAATCCATGACTCACTGTCCTCCAACCACCACCTGCCCGTGGAGGCTACAAACCCTCAATACCCCCAATACTGATCTAAGGCCTTTCTTCCATTTCAAGCCAGCTTAGCTTTCCCAGCCAGAACCACAGACCATCTCCACCGAGCCAAGCCCATTTCTCATTCTAAATTTGGTTTCAAAAGGAGTCTTGTGGGTACATCAGGCCTGTGATATTTCCAGCCCAGGACTACAAGTGGCCATGGCCATATGAGAAGTGAGTTATGTGCCTGGACTTTGGAGAGCGTGGGTCACACATGTAGATTGGAGACAAAGTGTGTCACGGACATGGGTGGATTGACTGAGGAAGAAAAAAACAGCAGGTAGGAGTCAGACACAGAAGAAAGGTTAATTTAACCAAACTGATTTCCAGAAATAGGGCTGAATTTCCATTATTTTTTATTTGCTGAGGACAAGATCATGTGTGTTTAAGGATATTCCTGAAAGAAATGCTGACTGGCAGGGAAATAAAGAGTTACTTCATTATTAAAATAACTAAATATATATGTATCAGTTCAATTAAGAAAAGGAAACTTGGAAAAAGTTTTGTCCTTTTTTTCTAAAGTAACCATTTTAATGCTCCCCATTTACATCTCCACAGTATTCATTTGTGCTGCTCATAAAAGATCACATCACAAAAGTGCCTGGAAAATAAAATTTCATTGAAAGGGGACCCATCAATTTTAAATGGAGGTTTATATTGCGGCATTATGAGAAGGCTTGCACATTTGCAACTCCCATGGCAGAAAGTGAAACTCTGAACAATTAAAGCAGCACAGACATCCTGCCCTGAAAGCATTTAAAAAAGCAGCCAGGCCCTCTCTTTCTCAGCCTGTTTTCTATTTAATTTACAGTCTTTATTAGACAACAAAATCCTGGCTGGATCTTAATCTAAGTGATGAATATACAAGCATTTTGATCTACAGCATGGTCCACTTCCAAGTATTCTTCACTTTATGATCATTTCCAGTCAAGGTCAGAGCTCTGGCAGTAATTTAGATACCCCTAAACATATTTGTATTGTATAGGTTGTTATGTAGTATGGGTCCTGTGCTTTCCAGTTACTGTATGTAGTGTAAATGTTCACACTAAGGGACTAATGTTAAAAAGGTTAGCCATGCCATTGGGCATGCAAGTCCTCATCTAATTTTCTCTCACACAATTGCCACAACTGTGCACAAAAATTGGGTGTATATATGCCAGAATTACCAGTGATGCATGTATTTGCATTTGTTTATTCAAATATCTAATTTGGGTATGCAATAATTGGAATTGTGTGCTTAACGTTTTGAAAAGCAGGTCCTAAATCCTGTGATGAGTTGTACATCATGTAATTTAAATAAGGGCAAGATTTTTTAAAAATCTGTTTTTTTAAAAATCTGTATTTTTCCAGAAGAACATATACGGCACTCAGACTTAAAAAGTTTATTTTGTTTTGTAACCTATAAGCGGCTCCAGTGATGGTTTTTTAAGTAGAAACCATCTCTCAAACCAGTAGAATCTTTCCAAACAGACACATTTAAGTGCAAACACTATGTGAGTTTCTTAAAATGGACGTATTATTCCTTTAATTACCACCACCACCCCCCCACTCTTTCTAGAGCTACACATTGAGCTGTGTCTAAATCTTACTGATGCTTCTTATACAATATCTATAAGATATGGCCTTTCCATCCACCATGCAGGCTTGCATCATCTTGTGTCTTGTCTATTGCAACCTTCTCTTCTGGTTTTGACAAATGCCACCTTGCTCACTTCTATCCATTCAAAACACTGCTGCAAAGGAAAATTTTCTGGCTCATGACTTCAGCCATTTCATTCCCCTCTGTGCATCCCTCAGCTGGCTTCTCTTTCCCCACTGCATCAAACACAAAATACTGGCGTTTACTTTTAAGATAGCTTTTTTCTATCCCCTCTTTCCCTACTGAGTGCTATTGAGATGACAACCCCCATCTTTGTGCCCTCAGTGACAACAAACTTCATTGTCCATTTATTGAATTTTGCATCAAACACTTTCATGCTTATGGTGCTTCTCTTTCATGGGAGGAGCTGCAAAGCCACCACATTCCTCTTTCTTCTAATCCCTTCTTAAAACTCACCTCTGCCATGATGCCTACAAAAAACTCAACAGTGGTTAGCCAACTATTGTGTAGTGACTGTTTGGAGATCATAATGGTCTCTGGGTTAACTTGTCATTTCTGCCCCTTTCCCAATCTGTTTGTTGTATCCACCTGCTGTCTCTTGGCTTGTACTTAGATTGAAGACTACTTGGGGCACAGAACATTTTTTGTTATGTGTTTGGACAGTGCACAGCAGGGGCCTCTGGTGCCACTGTGACAGAAATAAATAACAACAGTTACTGTGTGGAAGGCAAACTCCTTTATAATTCGTGTGCATACATTTCTGCCACATCCTGCAATCCACTGTGGATTAACTGGGGGTTGAGCTTGAGTAAATTTTTTTAGAACTGACCTGCGGTCTTGATTCAAAACAGCCAACACACAATTTATGGATCATCCCGAATTAAAAGTATTGAATGACATGATGCAGATTTATATAAGGGCAAAATTAATGCATTTGGTATAACCTGAAGCAGCTTCAGGGCTTCTCTAAGGAACTGTTCCTCTGCCAGGGATCAACAGGATTGCAGCAACTCTGGCCAGGCCTCCTTTCTCCCCAGCCATGGCTTTGATACCCCCATAGGCTGGGGAGAGGGTGGTATACAGCCAGAAAAGCCAGCTCTGTGCCACCTCAGGGATTCTTCTTGGCCAGGGGATCCCCAGATAGCTGGTAAAGCCAGCTTTCAGGCTGTTTTGCACCAATGAAGCAGCACAAAAGCACCAGGATCCTGCCCCATTTTCAGCTGAGTACTTCTATCTCGGCACAGAAGTGTTTTAAATGGCTTCAGACGTGGACATACCCATATGCAGAATATCAGAGTCATATCCCCTAGCCTCCAGCAGCAATTCACATAGGCCTTTGAGAAACAATTTGTTTGATGAAGAATGCAGCCTGTGAAAAATCTGTCAGTCTGTTTGCATCATTACTGGGGGAGGTGGAGAGGGTGGTTAGGGAGGCCACTGTTTTCCTTTACTGTTTCTTGAAGGTGGACAGCTGCAGGCTTCCTCTCATTTACTTCTGAGAATTGCAAAGGGCAAGCAAGGCATCGCCAAAGGACAGAGAAGAACATGCACAAAAGAAATGAATGAAAATCTGCCAGATTTGAGGAGCTGCTGCACTACTGGAGAGGGGCCAGGATTTTGTACAAGTTCCCTAATAATGCAAAGCTTAAGCTGTAATGGTCTCCACCTTTGGACAGGTGAAACCTATCTAGCAGTTACCAGATGGACTGGAAGGAACGCTGCAGGAATCACAGGTACTTTTCCTAGAGTTTTAATCGTTACCCAAAATGCTCTCTCTCTCTGAAAATGTGTTTTCCCTTTTCAAATGCAAAGCTTAGAGTCCCCCTAATTATTAATGAGTGAGGCAGGTCCTTGAGACACCCTGTACACCTGGTATGTACATGCACCTAATTTCTCCTAACATTTACTAAACTTTGGCCATGGCTTAACCTTAACTAAGGATGTATAATTCAAGCTAGTTTCCATTTTCTGCCAAGATCTAGCTGGTTCCTTAGATGAAGCTCCTCCATCCATGAAGGCAAGGTCAAATGTTAAATATCCACAGTTACATTAGATAATAGAAAAATGGGTAAAGGATATAAGCACCCCCTCCTTCAGATCAACATCCCAGCATTAGGAAGAAACTTCTTCTGAAGCATTTGGTGCTTGCCACTATCAAAGACAAGACATTGGCTCGGAAGGACCATTGGGCCAGATCCAGTCTGCCAATTCCTATAGTCCTGTGTACATACTAAAAATTGATAAGTGGGCACAATAATTGATTCAGGAGAACAGCTGATCTGAAGCATGTTTAAGTAAATTCTGTGTTTCTTACTGACTCTTACAATTAGACACATTGAATTTAGATAAAGAATCATTTTTAAAGGACAAAGAAAACAAACAAAATATAACTGATTTGGGAGATCTACTGTGTTGATAATATGCATCACTCCCCATAGAATTCTAACTTCCCCTAGTCATTTTTGCTGGCTTGGTAAGGATTGGATTGACATTGGTTGTCTTTTTACTAATAATCATTCCTTAGGCTTCTTTCTGAATATGATATAAATACATTTTTTAATGAAAGACATGGTATCCAGGGAAACATTAAAAGACAAGAGCTCGGTGTGAGCATCTCCCTTAAGGAACAGAAAACAGTAGGTAAAGGGAATTATCCATGCAACCCAGGCATATCTTATGGTCAAAATATTATTTTAAATAGCAGCTTGGCTTTCCATTGCTAGGAAATTAACCATTTCATGTTTAAACAAAACTGCTGCTCTGGTTGCCAACACTTTTGGATATACTTTTTATTTCTGCATTCTTAGTTTTTATTGAAATATTCCTGCTCCGGAATAGGAAATCCATTTCTCTGCAAGAGATAAAATCTATGGCAGAGCTCTGCAATGAGAATTAACCTTGATTACTACAGTAATTTACTAATCAAAACTGGAGACCTGCTAATCAAGCCTGAATTACCAGCTGCTTGATTTTTATAGTGACATAACCAAAATTGAACATTTGGTAAACAAGGGTCTTATTTATGAGGGGGAAAAATTCTGGCATATGGTCATGTTTAGCTTATACATTGATCTCTGTGTTGTGGCGACTTCCTTACCTGCAAGTATAAGCATCTCTTTACTAAGTGACACGCCCACTCCATCCTAGATCAGCCTGAGGACAGGGCTGAATGACAAGTCTTCCAAGGAGTGGAGCAGGGAGCTAGGTGACTTCACGTTCTAGGCAAATACCCTGGGATCTTCCTGATAATACAGGATCCAGACAAAAGAAGGGCTACCATCCTTTACCCACCTTTTTACGGGTTAATCTGAAGTGTGCTTATGAGTCAAGGAAGCAGGAAATTGAGGCGGATAATAATGCCAGAAGCCAATAACTGCCAAGGAGTGGATGGTTGGGGAGGCTGAAGAAGGAGAAGCAGCAGTAAGTGGATGGATGCCTCAGGTCTGAGAAAGGCTAGGATCATAGAGGAGAAGAAACGCCTCCTCAGAGCAGGAAGCAGTAGAAGTGGTGTAAGTAAACTGCAGAAGAAGTTGAGCAAGGGAGCCAATGGAGGCACGCAGGGCTGCAGAGAGGTTTCTAGAAGCCTGGGGCAAAATTTCGAAATTGAGGTCCCCCACCCTTCCAGAAAAATTATCACTCAGGGGAGGTCCCTACGAGAGCAAGCCACACTCACCCTTCAGCGGTGGCTCTTGTCCCATGGGGTTGGGCCTATCTCCCCTCTCCAGGCATTGCAGTGGAGGGGCAGCCAGGCCAAACTGAGTAGTGCTATGAACCTGCATGCCAAGTCCCAAGGCACTCAGTCTGGTGGACCTCTCAAGTGAGGGGCTCAGGACAAACTGCCCCTTTCCCCTCACACTCTGGGCAGCCCTGGAGGCATGTGGAAAAAGCCAGGCAAAGCTGCCTGTCTGGGCTGTAATAGTCACTGAAAAAAGGTGTGGGGTGATGATCCAGTGGCAACAACAGGGCAGGAAGAGAGGCATGCGCAGCATCAAGCAAGGAGCCTGAGTATGAGGCTAAACGTTTTGCCTGAGTGCAAATGGTGAAGCAGCTGATGATGAGACTCCAAAAGACAGCTGCTTGGCTATGTGTGAGAGCCAGGGGAAAGTGTCCAGCACTACCACAAAGGTGAAATGGAGGAGAGTACCAAAGCTCTGCTGGCTAGAGGGCCTCTAAAAGTCTGCAGTACTCAACCATACAAGAAGGGCCTCTTGGAGTATTCCATGACTGTCTTTAAAGATGCACTTATGTCCTAACATTGGAAATGAGCAGGGGAACGATTAGTGTGGGGAAGTCCAGAAAAAGCACTGGCCATTTTTGAAGGGCTCACAGCATAGAAAAGCTGCCCCATGTTTAATAGGATAGGAGTACTGTAGCAGAGAGGTGAAACGCAGTGTTGTAGATCCGGCCACTGGAAAATAGAGTGTGGGAACATATCAGGTTTATCCAGATGGGTGACAATTGGTGGGGGATTGAAGGGTTTCTATCCTTTCGTCCTTACAGGAAAAGCTATTGAGCAGAGAGTGAGAACTTGTGGCAACTCAGAAGAGCTCCAATGAAACCACTTGATACCACATAAGATCCAAGTTGCGGGATAAGCCCAAACCTGAGATACCAACAAACAAAAGACTTTATTGCCTTCTTTGAAAGGGGACGGGAGCAGAGAAAGACGTGGCATCACCCAATGATACATTCGATTAATCCCATGGGGCAACATTTTACTGACACCCTCCTATTCTGAGCAGTGGACCACTGCTTTAAAGAATATCTGGATCGTATAGAACTTTTGTAATGAACTTAGGAGAAACTTGATGTTTTTGGCAGTGTTTTGAGGTTTGTTCAAACAAACTCAGGGGGATAGGAACCCAGGTGAGCAAAAACATTCAAGTTTCACACAACTCTTGACACTACATTTTCCTACAGTTAAGAATTTTCACTCTTTTTTGCCTTAATAATGAGCATTTCATTACTATCAGTCTGATTGAATGCTGAGAACCACATGCTGGAGCCTCTGGCCTAAGACTGAAAGTGCCTTCAGATCTTGCCTTTGAGTCTGTGGTGTGCATGGATGTCACCAGTTTTCGAAAAGTACACGAAAATTCACCATGAAATACACAATGCCTTCAAGGGCAGGGGGTCAGGAAGGGGTCAGTTACTATATTAAGTGTTCATGAAAACATTTGCTAAAAACTCTGTAATATGTTCAGGGAATAGTTATGGTACCTTGAAAGTAATTTATGGTGTTCAGATCTAGGCATGGGAACTCTTTTCCACTTTTTACTCCAAGACATAAGATATGTGTGCATGTGTGCCTCACAAACCAGGTGGGAACAGATGGAGAGAGAAGAAGGGCTCTGAAAAGCCAGTCAACACATCTAGATAGGCAAGTCTATACAAAAATGGAGAGGACAGAGCTGTTGTCCTTCCCCTCAACTTCACTGGCAAAATCAGGAGAGGGGCTTGGCAGGATAAAATATTTATTTCCCCAAACTCATTCTCATCAATAATACTTGTTGTGTCTATAGTGTTAGTTACCCACTAACGTGCCTGCTGTCCTTAAAGATGGCATTTTGTCTTAAGTGTACTTCACAAATGTTAACAAATTCATTCCAGTCACAACACCCCTTTAAAATAAATATCATCCCCCATTTCACAGATGGGGAAGCTGAGGCAGAGGTTAAGTGTCGGCCCAAGGCCACGCTGGACTTTGATGTCAGAGCCAGCATTACAACTTAGGAGTTCCCGCCTTCAAGTCCTGTCCACTTGATATACAGCAGCCAGCATGGATCTGACTACATCAACTGATGTAGCATTTGGGCAACAAGTGCTTAGAGCAGTCTTCCTTCCATGCCTTATGGCTGCTCTTCTTGAGGAGAGGGGATCTGGTTCTAGCCACACTCTTCCTGCCCCTATAGCCTTCCCTTTTTTCACTAGCCCAGCCATTAGTTTTCCCTCTCTAGGGCTAGGGATGTCAGATCTCTCCATCTGTAACAATGGCAAGCCAGTAAAAATACATTTTTCTTATATGTAAAATTGTTTTCTGTGACATGACAATAGTTGCCCACCCAATCACCCTCTCTGGGCAGAGAGTCTAGAGCAGTGGTCCCCAAACTGCAGGGTGCACCCCCCATGGGGGGCACGGAGGAATTTTTGGGGGGGTGGCAGGGCCCAGGCCAGCCCTCATGGGGGCCAGGGAGTGAGCGCAACCGAGCCCTGCTGTGCCCCCAGCTCTGACCCGCAGCCAAGGCCCTGGCTGTGGCTCCATCTGCAGCTCTGGCCCCAGCCTTGGCCCCAGCTCCTGGGTGGGATGTGGACAGATTCCATTACTGGTAAGTGGGGAGGTGACATAAAAAGTTTGGGGACTATTGGTCTAGAGATAGAGATATAGGGCAGGCTAACCTAATTTATTCATTGATTTAAGAGTTGGTATACTATCAAACCTGGCCGTAAGGTGTTCAGAAAGGGGTGGAGCTGGTTGTGAAAATCTCTTGGTGCTGATTGGGCAGAGGACAGGAACACAACTTGATTGTTTGTATCAGCTTGTATTAACAGGTAAGAAAACTGTTTTCAACTAACAATTAGTCATCAAGTGTACTAGCCACTTAGGAGAGGACTCCTTATATGCCCGGAGAGTTGATAAAAGGAAATCTCTACTTGTACTTAAACACATAGAAAACTCCCCTTATGTTATGCTTGCACACTTCTCAGAACTACACCTGACAAACAAGACAGAAGCCACTAAAGCAGAGTGGTTGTAAACACACACACACACAACTTTTTATTTGGATGTAGTCACAGTGATTACACAGAGCCAGCCGGCACCTCTTGGACATTGTATTATTGTACAATATCTTGTTATTGTATATATCACATTCATCTGGCATTGACTAATCAGACTTGTTCGATCTCTACCTCCGGCATACATGTAGGGAGGGAATTGAGTACTTGATACTCACCAAGATCCTACTGCTAGTCATATATGTATATATTCTAGAGACACAAGGGGGATGAGGTAATATGTTTTATTAGATCAACTTCTGTTGATGAAAGAGACAAACTTTCGAGCTACACAGAGCTCTTCTTCAATATTTTCCTACAGTATTTGTATTTGTGAATATGCATTTATGTAAAGCATGCATGTATGTATGTGTATCTACAGTACCTTAATAGGCTGTAGCCTATGCATATATATATATGAATCTGATAGGGAAATAACAGCTGCTCTGATTAAATGCATAGTTAATACTGCAGCTACAACCCATGTAAATGGAGGATACGGTGATTATTATAGCCCAGTTGATGAGTTCAAATTTTTCTAAGTATGTGTCTGTTTCCCATAAATGCAACAAATTTCATGTTGTGAATCCTACATTTTTTGCCTGACTTTCATTCATTTTTTAGCTTTCCAGCTGGTATTCTACATCCATTGGCAGAGAAAATACTAGAGCTTTAATGAACAACATAAAAGTGGAAATTATGCACATGTTAACAAAAAAAGCATATTGTGTGATACTTTCACAGAAGCCATAGAAATGCTGTAGTAATTTATGTAAATAGAGACCCCCAAAACGGAAATGATTTTTGCTGCTTGAACTGTGGATATTTCAAAAAGGTGACTCATGCATTAAAAAAGATTAATCCAGTCCAAATGATATGGCAAGGGTAATTGTGCTGTTAAAAAAGTATTAAGAACAAAAGCAGATTATATCTAGAATAATGTTTACAGCAGAAAATTCTGAGTTAGTGACTAGGCAGATTATCTACCTGTCTCCCACGCGTTTGCTGTGGGCCTAATCTGTCAATCTCTCAATATGTAGCATAAGAAAAGTATGCTAGGGTTACTACTGCTTCCGTCTCTCTCACTATGTTATCCCCAACAGCAAGAAAGGATATGGATATTTCCCCTTTAAAGCTTTCACTTACCAGTGAAGAATAGGAAAGGATGAGCCAAAGGATAAATTAAAAATGTGTTGTACATTGTACAGCATATTCAAATTTTAAGGATGCTGTTAACACATGGGTGCACTTTACTGTACCTTTAAACAGAAAACTGTGAAGCCACTATTGAAACCCAGCACATTAGCTGGCTAGCCTAGTGTGCAGACTGCCTCCGATGACATATTCACAATATTCCCTTCCTTGTAGTGGCTGAAGTAGTCCAATCATATCATACAGTAATTACAGCACTACACTTAGCTTTTTGGATCAATTGGCAATTCTTCAGAGCGGTTTAAAATACCAGGAAAATGTAACCAAGTGTAAGCTCAAACAGCAAGCACTATTACTAATGTGTCGTGCTGTTGACAGTGGGAATACGTCATGATAATAAAATACTATAATCAGTGTTAGGGTCTGATCCTGTGAGGACCTTCCATGGGCATGGACTCTGCTCACAGGGTTCCACAGCAACATTCATGTTTTTCACCTTTAGAAACCAAACAAATACACTCGAACAGACAGCTTAGTCATAGTGAAGCTGGAGAAACACAGACATTTTTTTTCTAGAGTGGAGTATTGCTCTGGTCCACTCCATGCCATGCCCCTCCCCTAGATTCTGTCCTCGACACATAGCCATGGCTCTGTCCCTTGAGGCTTTCAGCCTGAAGTGCTCAATAACACCTCACACATTTAGAATGTTCCTGTCCCATTTTAAAACTTCAAAACCACAACAAATGCACAAGGTGTTTGGGGTCATATCAGGCTGAATTACTGAGCACGCAAATCAGAGGAGTTCTGTAGAACAAAATAAAACATGGGAACCGAGTGGCTGAAACAGGATTGCAATAATACTGACAATGGAGGAGTGATTGCTCTGCAGAGACAAGCAAGAAGAGGATGGCTAGAAAAAACCACGCGGGGGTGAAGAGGAAGTAGAGGTGGGAGGAAGAGAGAGCACAACAAAAATTAGGCACTACTCTGGCCTATAAGGGAAGAAATAAGAGGGGATTATTCATTTTCGGCAAAAGATAAAATGATAAATGTAAAGAGGGACAGCAAAGGAAAGAGAAACTAGAACAGATGAGGGAATATGGAGAAAGTGGAGAAGGAAATGAAGTGAGGGGAGAGATAAGAGATGGAAGCAAAGAAATGGAGAGGAAAAAAAGCAAGACAAGACATGCATAGCTTTTAGGTAAGTGAATTTTATTTGTGTGTGTCATTTCCTACATTTTATTACATTTCTCTGGCAAATGTCCCACAGCTCCATAACCTGGGGCGGGAAATGGCAGTTTTTGGCAGAATATTGTTGACGTGACTTGAGTCAAATTGCTGCTCCTGGTTGTCATTAGATGTAGAGTATAACTGGGTTAACTGGCCAGGTGTTTCTGAAAGCTCTAGGCCACAGCAGCAGGTTCATTTTCAAATCTTGGTTGGCTCAGGAAGTAAAAGGAGTAATAGGTGAGGGCACAAGAATGCAGGAAAAATAAGAAGGTGGATGAGCAGGGATAAAAATGCACAGCACATTTCAGCATTCAAATGTTTCCAGCTTGTATTGATTTTTCTGGAAGTTCCCCACCTGAACTCCAGTTTAACAAGGTTTGGAAAATATCTGCAAAACTCAGCTTCTTCTCTTAACATCTCTTACTCTTTTTTTCCTCCTGCTTCAACCCCCCATCCCCATCCCAACCCCCTCAAGCACTACAGCACTTGGAATTGGCTGCAATAATTCTTGTATTTGTTGTGGTTTAAAATAAAAATAGTTTGACAATCGCAGAACTCCGAATTAAGGTTCTACGAGGAGCCATAACTCTGTTGCAGTGGGCCAAATTCTACTCTTCGCTACACTGGTGCCATCCCTTTCCATCTTTACCAGAAACATCAAGCCTTGCTTACCCTACTTAATGGGTTGTGCACTCCAACACCCCCTCCCGCGCTCTTCTTATTGACCATCAATCTAGTGGTGAAGTTGATGATACTAATCGACAGTAGTATTTGTTAATGGAAAAGGTAGTGAGGCTCTCCTTTCCCACAACTGTTATGCACATCTTGGGCTAACTAAAGAAGGCTGGTATAATTCTGTCTCTTAAAAAAACTTCATCAAACTCCCACAAAGGCAAGGAGATAGAATTCTGAGCTAAGGACCAAATTCTGCTCTTGGTCTATGCTCAGGTCCCATTGACTTTAACAGGAATTGGATACTCTGACCCTCTTAATGTCATGAATATCTTTAACACATGGGACAAAATTTGTGGCTGACTTACATCCCATGGAAATCCCATTGACTTCAGTCAGCACTAGATTTAGCCCACTCTGTTGTCCTGAAGTGTAATAACACATGCAATATGAACACACAAAACTCACTCACTATTCTGAGACCCATAAACAATATTCCATGGCACAATGAGACCAAATTCTTTTTCAACAGCTTCTGTATTCTGTGTCAATGTTAATTCATTCTATCTCCGTGAAACATCCATCTCCCACTCCCACGAAAACACAGACAACTAGGGCTCAGAGCTGAAAATACTCATTGACGTAGAATTCATTGGTGATTATTTTTATGCTACTCTTTTTTCCCGGCTGTGCTCTGTGTGTGGCCCAGCTCCATTCCCTGGGCCTCAGTTGAACTGTCTAGAGCTGCTCAGAAGTTTTACTTTTGTAGCTGGCTTCAGCAGCTCATCTCCCCACCTGTTAGCCCAGCTCTCCAGCCTATGCTTCTGGCTCCCCTCATTTCCTTGCTATTAACTTGATTCCATCTTTGGCTCCATGGCTCCCTGCTGCCTAGCATCATGTAACAATGCATGGAAGAGGCCCTATAGTTCAATTAACTCCACATACTGGGGAAATCTGCAGAGCAAGAGGCAGCCGGAGGCAGGTCCTGACAGGGTAGAGAGAGAAAACAAAATGCCAGGTGCCTGGCTGCAAGTGCAGCACAATGGCAAATTCCACTGTAAAAACATTGAATTCCCTAGCATCTTGGAAAAATGACACATTCAGCAGGCTTAATGTTGCAGAGTCCATGGGACTTGATTGAGATTTAAGGGACAGTTCACAACTCTCAGAGCTACGTTTCAGGTTCTCTGCAGACTCAGGTAAGCTGACACTGCATTGGTTTACATTTGGTTTGAATTTTTGAGATTGTCAGCACACCTAAGGTTTAGAAACATTTTCTTTTATGGAAGCTAAGTTCCTGGTGCACAATGCTGTAGCAAGAGATGAATTCTAGGGAAAATGTTCTGAACTCCAAATCCACTTGGTTTTTGTGGCTCATGGTCGTTACTGTAATTTTAAAACTGTCTTTGTATTTAATTTAAAATTGAAAGTCTCTGAAATAGGGAGGTTTTAAAATTTCAAAAAATTGGTGGGATTTTCAATAAGGGAGGAATGTTTGAGGGGGAAAAAAAGCCTACTGTAATTTTAAAATCCAATGGCCAGGCACTCCTCCTTCAAATCTCTCCTCAGAAAATGTCCACACAGTCTCCAGCAGTGACTCTGACTAAGGCCAGGTCTACACTATAGGCCTATATCAATATAACTACATCGCTCAAGGGTATGAAAAATCCACGCCCTCGAGCAATGTAGTTATACCAACCTAACCCCACGGGTGGACATTGCTTTGTTGATGGGAGAGCTTCTCCTGCCTCTCGAGGAGATGGATTAACTATGCTGATGGGAGAAGCTCTCCTGTTGGTGCAGGAGCATCTTCATGTAAGAGCTACAGTGGCAGCTTTTTAAGTGTAGACCTGCCCCATGCAACATCTGAATTAATTAAACAAAGAAACTAATGTGATGTCCAGCCCGCAAAAACAAGCATTCTTATTGCCTTATTTAGCATCAAACTCTTTGCTTCTCCCTCAGCTGATCCTCGCCATGTGTCCTGCCCAATCACACCTTTATTGTAAACTCCTCGGGGCATGAAGCAAATCTTTATTCTCTCTCTAAAACTCCATGTGGCCCAAATGTTGATTAATAATAATGCTAATGGAACAGATTGCCTCTACCTTGGAGGGGCTCATTTTGCAGTGTTTCCTGCAGAGAGCCCTGCCTAGTGGTTAGGTTGCTAGCATGGGACTTGGGAGACCTAGGTTCTGCTCTGCCACAGGTTTCCTATGTGACTTTGCATAAGTCACTGAGGTTACATCTATACTGCGATAAAAGACCTGCAGCACAGCATAGGTCGGCCTACGTGGGCTCAAAAGGCTCAGTTGCTGGGCTCTAAAATTGCAGTGTAGATGCTTGAGCTGGAACCCAGGTTCTGGGACCCTCCCTCCTCATGAAGTCTTGGAGTCCGGGCTCTGCCCGAACATGTACATTGCAATTTTAGAGAAATGAGAGTGCTCTACATGGGCGGGGGGGGCAGCTAAGTCGGTCTCAGTTATGCAACTTCAGCTACGAAAATAGCATAGCTGAAGTCGACACACTTAGAGCTACTTACCACAGTGACTTCACTGTAGTAGGTTGACTGCTGTTGCTCCCCCGTCTACTCCGCATACACTTCTTGCTCCGGTGGAATACCGGAGTTGATGGGAGAGCGCTCGGCGGTCGATTTATCGCGTCTTCACTGGACACGATAAATCGACTCCCACTGGATTGATCACTCCGGAGATAAGTGTAGACATGCCAGCTACAGGTCTTTTATTGCAGAGTAGACATGCCCTGAGCCTTTAGTAGCTTGGTTCTCCAGGTGTAAAATGGGGATAAGTCCTTCCCTACTTCACAGGGGTACTGTGAGGATAAATACATTCATATTGTCAGATACTTTGTGGTAATGGGGACCATATACGTACTTAATGTCTAGATAGATGGGCTTTATATCCAGAGTGGACACAAAGCAAAAATATCCACCTCTAGTTTGCAGGGATCTGTGCCCCAAGATGGAGGCAAGAAATATCTGCATGGATGGTACCTGTATCTGGGCTGCTCTGTTGTGGCTGCCTTCCCCTAGCAGCTAGCTCAGGGAGGAGCAATTAGCTTTAGCAATAGCAACAGGAAAGGGAATCCAGAGGCAGTTAATAGACCTCTAATTTCCATGAACACCTTACAGAATTTCTGCCTGGTTTGCAAGGTATAGTGCAGGAAGATACCTCCTGTTCCCTATCCACCACTTCACAGGCCTGTCTCCAAGCATGCAGGGGGTAGGAGTGGGTTTGTGAGGTGCAGCGAATGTTCGCCACTTCCCTGCAGACAGCGGCCATCCGTATATCCTATGAACAATGCTCCATATCCAAATTATTTTATATCGTTCTGATCTGAATGCTTTATAAAGAAACAATGAACAGGTTTCAGGATAACATAAAAACTCCCCTGGAAATCACGGTTTCTTTCAATATTTGGGGGAATAACTGGGGGAACAGGAAGGGGTGGTGTACCAAAACCAGAATTAAAATCTCCCAAGAAGTAAAAATAAATGTAAGGGAATTTAATGTTACACAGATTGGGGTGGAATAAGCACTAGTTTTAGGGTCTGTACCCATGTAGTCAACTATCACAATCAATAGGTGACACTTAAAAAAGCAACAAGGCAATGGTTTTCCTTGAGATGGACCAAGAAATAGGACAACTCTAACAAATAACACAAAACACATCGCAAATCCATTTTATTGAAAATATATTAGGTTTCTGTAAAAACTATAAAATATCAGAAAAGGAAGCAGCACAAGCAGGAAGAGAGACAGCACACAAAGATTTACTTCTGAGTGCTACAAAATATTGAACTAAAAATAACATTAAAGATGAAATTTGCAATGAATCTCAAGCTGCTAAATTCCCAAAGGCTGGGTCTGCCAAAGGCTCTGTTGGTTTCTTCTGTTCTTTTCTGTCTTTATTTAAATATTTTATACAGTTGTCTATGTTCATGTGTAGGGCGAACTGTCATTTATATTTCAGTCCACTCTAAAATGGAGCTTAGACGATATCAAGCTGCGCCCTGCAGTGAATAGTCCTGAACTGAGAGGTAAGTTGAAGTGGTAAGGACAAATGAAGACTGATATTTAATGTAGTTTTTGTGTACTTATATTTTGCTGTCATGTATTTTGTCTTTAAACTGATTTGTAATTTTATGGTTTTGTGACATTATGATAAGATGTGATGTGAGTAAGGTTTCCATTTAGCAAATACATTGATGTGTTTTTTGAGTCAGAGTGGTTGACTGCGGGAATTCTAGATTCTGACCTTAGGGTTTTATGTTTAACAATAACAACATGCAAGTTTTGATCTACTGTTTTCCATGCACCTCTCCATGCATTAAACTTACCAAGGTAAGCTTTTACGAAGAAGCCAGCATTAAGCTGATATCACATCCAATTCTGTGAGAGGCCTTTGAAGCACTGACCATCCTCAAGTCCCATTGTCTTAGGTTTGAAGTTAAGGATTGTTACCCAATCTGAAACTTCACTTTGTATATCACTTAGGGTTAGATTCCGCCTAGCATGTATGGAGGTCTGCGGTGCTGGGGGAGGGAGAAAGGAGCTCTTGTGTGGCCCACATAAAGGACAGACAGAATTACAGTCCTTGCGCTCTGTGGAGCACAGATACTGCTTCTTAATTGCTCCCCAGAAGGTACATAACACCCCAATTGGGGTGAGAAGGCACAAAGTAAACAGAGCAATGGCTCCACCCTCACTGTGCCAGCCAGGGGTGTAGAATAGGGTTGCCAACCCTCCAGGATTGTCCTGGAATCTCTAGGAATTAAAGATTAAACTTCATTTAAAGATTGTCATGGGATGAAACCACCAGAAATATGTCCAACCAAAACTGGCAACCCTAAAGCTTGTGCACTTCTGTGCTCCCCTGGAGGTGATGTAGCTCCACAACACCCTCTAGTCAGGCCTGATGATTTGCGCAAACGGAGAGAGATTACAGCCAAATTCTGCTCCCGTTTATACCAGTGTAAAGAAAAGCAAAGTTTGCCCCACTTATACGGGAGAAAATAGTCAAGAAATGCTGCAATTCCCTGGATTCAACACAGTAAGTCAGACACAGTAAAACTTAAAGTAGTAGCAATTAGATTAGCTACTCTAAGAACCATTCTTGTTATTTTGGAGCTGCACTGTTAAAGAATTGCCAAATTGCCATTGGGATACAACCTACCTTGCAATATGTTAGATCAAAGTTAGATCAATTATACATACAATATGATGGGAGCTAATTTAGCTACAACTAATCAGGAGAAAGATCTTGGAGTCATCGTGGATAGCTCTCTGAAGACGTCCACGCAGTGTGCGGCGGCAGTTAAAAAGCAAACGGGATGTTAGGAATCATTAAAAAAGGGATAGAGAGTAAGACGGAGAATATTTTATTGCCCTTATATAAATCCATGGTATGCCCACATCTTGAACACTGCATACAGATGTGGTCCCCTCATCTCAAAAAAGATATACTGGCATTAGAAAAGGTTCAAAAAAGGGCAACTAAAATTATTAGGGGTTTGGAATGGGTCCCATAGGAGGAAAGATTAAAGAGGCTAGGACTTTTCAGCTTGGAAAAGAGGAGACTAAGGGGGGATATGAAAGAGCTATATAAAATCATGAGTGATGTAGAGAAAGCAAATAAGGAAAAGTTATTTACTTGTTCCCATAATATAAGAACTGGGGGCCACCAAATGAAATTAATGGGCAGCAGGTTTAAAACAAATAAAAGGAAGTTCTTCTTCACACAGCGCACAGTCAACCTGTGGAACTCCTTGCCTGAGGAGGTTGTGAAGGCTAGGACTATAACAGGATTTAAAAGAGAACTGGATAAAGTCCTGGAGGTTAAGTCCATTAATGGCTATTAGCCAGAATGGGTAAGGAATGGTGTCCCTAGCCTCTGTTTGTCAGATGGTGGAGTTGGATGGCAGGAGAGAGATCACTTGATCATTACCTGTTAGGTTCACTCCCTCTGGAGCACCTGGCATTGGCACTGTCGGCAGACAGGATCCTGGGCTGGATGGACCTTTGGTCCGACCCATTATGGCCATTCTTATGTTCTTATGTTAAAGTTCATTTCTTTCCTGCCAAGGTTAGGATGAGCAAGCTTACTTTGGCTCCTTTTCTATTGCAGATCAAAAACATTCCTTCCATTTTATTTGAGCGATTAATTTACTAGAAGAACCCCAATTAATATAGTGGGCACCACATTAAAATTCTTATCCACCAGCCTTTAAAGGGTCATACAAAATGCTAGCATTATGCAGACCTCTATGCATCTCAAAACTGCTGTCTAAAGTGTATGTTATGTCTCTTCCACATAACGCAGATGCAAAGGTAATAGATTATATTTCCTAAAGTGCTATTTCTTTTACATTTTGACCACAATATTAAGACCTGAAATCTTTTAGAGTGTTTTTCTTACCAAATTAAGCATTAAGACTCCGGCACCTCAGATTTTAGTGGCCTGTATTCTGTATTAGCTAATCAACAAGTTGAGGGATAAATTATGGAAGGAGCCCTAAACTAAAGGTTTTTTAAAATGATTATTTGCATGTTAATACAAATATGCACTGTGCAATTTTTTTCTAGGATTTCTATGTATTAATATCTATTCTTATTTTATTAGCATTTCTAAATCTATTGTACAATAATCAGTGTCTTCTAAAACCCCTTTAGGTTAAATAATATTAAAATACATAGTGCACAGAATTAAGCATTTTTAAGGGCAGAGGAGATTAATATCATACCCTTAAGAGAAAGTTTCTATAATGTGTGATTTTAAACTTGCTAACTACAAAAAACATACACACAACCCCTTCCCTTCCCCGAACAACAACTTGTATGAAGTCTGTAGCTTGGAACAAGGCCTTGTACATCTGGACCATGCATAAACACAGTCTGCCACTATAGCTGAAGAAGAATTTCCACTTCTAAGACCTGTTTCATACAGAAAATCATTATGTGGGTGTACATAATTTTGCTACACATCTTAAGTCAGACACAGTATATATTGTGTTAGAGGACCCCTCTGTCAAACACAAAAATAATTACACATGCAGCCCAATAGAGGGTTTGATCCTGCAAGGTGCTGTGTATCTGGCCCCGATCCAGCAAAACACTTCAGTGGGATTATCTCATGTACTTAAATTACACTGGTGCTTTGTTGCATGAGGCCAAAGTGCTCTGCACTTTATGGGATTGACTATATAGGTAGCTGACGGGGGTATATTATAAGTGAAAATAAAATTCTACAGTAAAGTAACAAAATGAAAACCTTCAATCTCAGTTATAAAATGAATATTCACATTTAAATAACTGTCTTGCAAATTACTCCCCCCTCAGTATGCTTTCATATTTGGTATTTATGTAGTACCTTTCATCACAGATTCAAGATTATTATAATCTCTGGGTCTGCTCTGGCTCATGTTGAAATCAACGGTAAAAAGTCCCATTACTTTCAAAGGGAACAGTAATGGGCCCATGGATATTCAATACAATTCGGTGACATTGGTATTACTCATTTACAGATCAGCAAAGTGAGGCACAGAAGTGACTTTAGAAAATATAGCACAGTAGTGCAGTGGCAGAGTCAGAAACAGACACTAGGCATCCTGACTCCCAGTCCCTTCTTCTACCTGGGATTTAATGATATTGTGATAATTGTACAATATGTTTTCTATGTAAAGTGCACATGCAAAAAACTCCCTAAATACCCATATATGTGCAATGTATATATTGCACATATATAGTTACATGAATATGCTTTATGCTATATGGATATATGTATAATATATTGGAAATGGCTGAATGGGGATTTTTTTACGGCTGGGATTTTTAAATAATTTGAGAAAAGTGCATCAATGTGAAGGGGAATATTCTGCTTTTTCTATTAGCAAGAGTGATAAATATGTAGCAGGTGTAGAGTACAGCCCTAAAACTGGGAAAGCCAGCAGAAGCTTGATAAAGACCCTATCAGTTGTCTTAACTGCTGTCATTTTGACCCTGCTGAGCTGCCCAACAATACAACAAGTCAACAAGTTGCTGCCTACGTCCTTCTGTCATTTCCTTATGAAATGGAATAGGACAGCTTTTCTTAGACAAACTCTAATTAGTGACAGTATAATGCTATCATAAAGTATTTGTTTTATTTATTCACTTGTTTCAAGAGATAGGCCTGAACTAGTAGCTTGGATCTAAACACCTGAGAATTTTGGAGTTGTTCAGATTCCGATCTGGTTCCAAACTTTGCATCCTGGATCCAGCTCTGCTGTAGCCTGTGATACAGAAAAGGAATCCAAAATAAATAGTGTTATAGAAATTTTTTTTTTAAATGAACTCGGATGTCTGCATTTTGTGGACGTTATGTGAAATACATTTCTTACAATCTAGATCTTTAGGCATGTCAGCTGTTTTGTTTTTTTTTTTTTTTGCAAGCCCCTCTGTAAAGCTATATGTAATGAATTCATTAAAAGACAGCATTTTGGAGATGGGGTACTATCCAACTGAAATCAGCAGGATATAGGAACTAGGTCCCATATGATGAATAACAAAAGAAAAGGTCGTTTACATTCTTTGATACATTTCTGCTAGATTAACCCCCAGTGGGATTTTAACCCTTCAGTCACATTCCTTTGTTCCTCTAATCTTCTTTTGTATTTGTTCATTGACCCCAAGCATGTATTTGACTTGTGACCCTACTTCTGTTAATAAAATACAGGCCATCTGACCAGCATTCACACCAATGAACTACAAGGTGATGATTATCTCATTGTAAATGCTAGGCATTAGTAACATGCAGCAGTTTAAGTATGGTGGTTGGGTGGGCTAAGGATAACCACTTCTTACCAGTGTCTGTCTGTTCAATTCTGAAGCATTAATTTACAAGCAAAAGTACAGACGATAGAACTTTTAATAATCTTCAATAATATAGATACATTAGTTGCATATCTCCATTGTGCAGCTATTGACTAGTCAATATACATTTAGGAATGCTGGGTGATAAATAATTGTCATAGATATGCTCCAGAGATTGTCAGTAAGGATATAGGGGATATCACGTAAAATCAAAATTACCCTATTTCCAATCAGATTATCAATTATAATTATCAATCTAGGGAAAAAAAACACATCAGCCCTTATTGGTACCAGTCTTAATATGGTGTTTTGAAGGTAAAGCTATGAAAGATCATTGTAACCAATATAGTAGTATTTGTTCTTGATACACCAACAGAACATTTGATTTTTAAACTAGAAACATATGCTGATGATGAGCCTGCATCTATTAATGTTCTCGTCAAGTCTCATCTAAACCATGAAATTATATGAAGAACCACTATTAATTGTTGTGTTACAGGAGAAAATAACACCACAGCCATTTATCAGACATGTAATCTGTGGCTCTGTTTTGTGACAGGAAGCCATTATTTCCACTGAAAAAACAAATCTGTGCAACTTGAACTATTAGATTACACCGGGGTTAAAGCTACTTCTGTGCTGTCATGTCACATCGGGTCATAGTCCAGTCCAAGAGCTGTACTCCAGGAGCTTCCTATAGGACTAAGGATCAAAACTGATCAAAATGTAAAGCAGACTAACAATATAGAATTATCTGAGGCAGTGTTTTGGTGGGGGGGAGAGAGCTGAATATCAGTCAGTGTGTTATTTGCATATGTTTGTTCTTCCCAGTGAAATCAATCTCTTTGAAGGAAGCACAAAAAAAGAAAAGTTCAGAAAAAGAAAATATTAATGCTGTAAGAGAACACAAAAGGAAATACTTAGTAAGCATTTTCCCCAGTGTTGATCATCCTTTCTGACAAATGTTTAGTTTCATAATTTCCTTTGATTTAAATAAACAATAATTATAATAGTAGTAAAGTAACAAAAAGTTAACTCAGCTTCTCTAAACCACCCAAAAAGTTTCTGTTCAGTACAAGTTTTGAACAAAATGTTCAGTGTGTTCTCATTTTACTCAAGACAGTTAATACATTCAAAGGTCATATGGATGTTCTACACATGTGCACACATCAGACTGGCACTGTTTGTGCCACTATAGTTAAAGAGTAAAATATCCATTCTATCCCTCTTATCTCCTTTGCACACCCTGGCTGTAAATACTGGGCCAGACCCTCAGCTGCAGTTGAAGGAAGTGCAGTGGTCTCCATTGGGCCTCCCTGTTTCAGAGGCCATTCAGCTGCTGATCTAACCCCTCTGAAGGCTGCAGAACCTACACAAGCTGTTTGTGGCATCAATGGGCTGTTCTAGCAGCTGGGTATCACCAGGGGATAGGTACACTTGGCTGCACTCCCATCCCTCAGCCCCACACCACTGTCCATGTAGCTAGGTGGAGTGGGGATTTCTACAGCTACAGTAGTTCTCTGCTACTCAAGGATTTGCATATAGGAGGAATCCTCCAGTGACTGACTAAACTGGGTTTAGGACTACTTTGTGTTTCTGGAGCGGCACACAGTCACCAGAGTGCAGTTTAGATCTAGTCAGTTTACTCTGGGGTGAAATTTGGCAAACAAAATAGGTATTATTTACATGGGAGCTATTACGTTCCCTGATGTAAGTACAGAATTATACATTTTTGTAAAACATTTGCTATAGATTTACCAGAAAACCGGGAATAGGCCTAAATGGGTGGAGAAGTTTTAGTCTGCTGGGTACACAACGTATGTTTAAAAATCTTGCCAAATTGCATAGCTACGTGTGACACCAGAACAGCTGTGAATGAGCCACTAGGGCATCTCAGGTAAATAGTACTGACTGCATCTTAGAAAACTGCCTTCTTATGAGCCTAGAAGCACCTGTTTGGATCACAATGACGAGTGAGTCTCAATAAACATTAAGCCAATGTGAAATTCAGACACACATACATATAGCCAGTCCTGCAGCCCTCCAATATGCAAAACTCCCATTGAAGTCAATGGAAGATATGAATAAATAATATCTACAGCATCAGGCCTTAACTAATAGGAGCTACTAAAGTATATCAATATTCAGAACAATCTCACAGCTTCTTCATCTCATTCTGAAAGCAATCTAAAAATTTGAGAGGGATCTTTGGGTTCTCCCAAGACTTATTATTCTTTTCTGTTCCCTTTACAATCCCATGTTTGTGCCATTGCTCAATGAGTGCATCCAGGTTAGCTGTCCGCTCCAAGTTCCATTCTTAAATCAGCCAACATAGGTTGATGACAGGGACAGAGCCAACTCTATTCACCCCAGAAGCTAATCACCTTGCCCTATATTATATACATTGGGGCAAATCTCGGTCCTTGGTCAAGGACAAAGCTGCCTCTGACTTCAATGGGACCGGATCTGACCAGTTGCTTCCAAATTAAAGTGATCTGTTGTTTGATTATATTTAAATTAGAACATGTCAAACAACATGTTGCCTGAGTCTGTAGGACCCTGAAATGATCTCTCTGAGAGATGTGAACTCTGAAAATGAAAGATAACAGTCAGTGGCATATTGAGAACTCAAAATGCATTATAGCACAAAGTAAACAGGATTGTTTGTAAAAATAACACAGGGACTACTGTATTGATTGTCTTTTTTCATATTTAATTAAATAAAAAACTGAATTTGAAAAAATTATTTGAAACTATCACAAAATTTAGAGAATTTCCACCAGATTGGTGCAGAATCCAGTGGGAAGGTCCTCGAATGCTATGAATTGTCCTAGATCTGCACTGGAGCTATGACAATTTACACCAGTTGAGGATCTGCCCCTTCATTCCTTGTTGCAGAGTACGTAGGGCCTTGAATACCCTATTATTGTATTATGATGGCACCCAGTTAGGATGAGGGCTACATTTTGCTATACACAATACATACAGAGAATAAGAGATGGTCCATGCCCTAGAAATCTTACAGTCTAGTTAAACAGAAATTCTCCTTTCTTCACATTGGATATTTTTGTAATTCTTCGGCTTCTTCTTACTCAGAGTGTGGTGTTCTTTTGGTTTTTGTTCTCTTCGTTAATTTTCTTTTATATAATATCTACTAAATCTACATAACATCTGTTATTTAATATGAACTATTAAATGTGTCCTATTTATTTAATATGAAAATAGTTTTCTAGAAAATTACATCCACTTTCATTTTTGCATAGGAATAAAATGTTTGACGAAAATAGTTCTCCCGGATTGTGCCGCAAGAAAATGACCAGCCACATAGAGCAAAACTGTTTGGAACTCATGAGGACAAACATACAGTTTGCTAAAGAAACTTTATTCAATGCTCAGAGCTTAGACACTTCTGTGAAGGAAACGTTACAGCTTCTTGCTCCTTTCTCAGCTTTTCTGATTAACAAAAATGATATGTCTATACACTGCAAGCCAGCTCTCTTGTCAGTCAGCACTGATACTCCAACCAGCAGACAGAAAAGGGAGACCAGTAACTCCTTCTGTAAAGAAATTAAAGTCAAAAGCAAATCTTTGTAAGTAGAATAGGGGGTGGAGTTCCTGCTGCATGCTTTCAGTGATGACTTTGAAAATATTTAGTCAGAGAGAACCTAGAAATCTGGTTGCACTTTATTTAATATTCAAATAAGGACCATTTACCTGCTGTTAAGGACAACATCTATACAGTCATTCTTAGAATACTGATAATTATATGAAATAGACTCCCCCAGAGGCTGCTAGTCTAGTATGGATTCACTTGGAATGCAAAGATTAATAATATTGCATATTACGTTCATGCAAGTAGTTGCAATTTATAGAATTCCCATTTATGCTCCTGAAAATATATCTATATTTCCCTGGGGGAGAGGTATAAGGTGATCTAAACCTACGTGCGGTATTGTTTGCACTGTATCTCCTAGTGAACCCGTTGTTGATTAAGTCATAAATAAATAAATAAATCTATACTAAGCGAGATGAGTAGCTCTCCCTGTAAGATTATTAAAGAGAAAATGTTAACAAAGGGCTGTGGGTAGCCCAACATGATGAAGGGTACTCATCATAGACATAGGAAGTGAGTATTGTAAGTAGCATTTGAATAGCTTGGGGAGGATATTTTTAAAAGATTAGTAACATTATTACAAATGTTCTCCTTCTGCCTCCCCCCGCCCCCGATGCCTTGTCCTTGTTCTCCCCTCTCATTTGCTGATGGCTGATGATAACACCTTACTTCCACCAGGGAAGTAACCGGGAAGTTTGCTCCTTCTTCACAAGACTGAGGGTATAATTAGAACAACACACCTGCTCAGTCCTCCAGTGACTCAGTTAGTCTACATCCATGTCAAAATCCATGCTGTGAGGGTAATTTGATCATCTCGCTTACTTTTTTTTATACACTTTGTATGAATAAACCACAAGAATGAGCCTCAGTTGAGTTGGTTTAATTCAGTCGCACAAAATTTGCATCAACTGTTTGTTGCTAAAAGAATCTTATGAGCCGAATCCAGCATTCCTCATACATCCTATAGACTTTAGTGTCTATTCCTCTTCATTCCTCCAAATATAAAATTCTATTTTGTGCCTTAAAACATTATTATCTGCTTATATTTCAGTAGTACCTACAGGCTCCAGCTAAGCTCAGGGCCCTGTTGCGCTGGGTATTATACAAACACATAGTAAAAGACAACCACAACCTGAGAGCTTACAATGTAAAATACAAGACAGACAAAGGGTGGGAGAAAGAAAATATTGACTCCATTTTAAAGGTGGGGAACAAGACACTGAGAGATGAAGGAGGAGATTTTCAGACATAAACTGCAGTTAGGAACCTAATTCCCACAAACTGTCAATAGAGGCTGGATGCATAACTGCCCTTTAAAACTCTCCTCCTTAGGGACTCACTCAAGGTCACAAGGGAAGTCTGCGGCAGAGCTAGAAAATGGATCAAAATCTCCCAGCCCAGTGCCTCAAATACCAGACCACCCTGCCACCCCTCAAAACCAGAATAATAAAAAATGAATTGTTACTGCAATCAGAACTACATATAGTGAATGCTGATTTTGAAGGATTAATGATAGATGGTTTTAATACAAAGATGATTAATTTAATCTGAAAACAAGAATCCCTCAAAGTTTACAACTGGGCTGTTTTTCTGAAAATTAAAGAATTGCATTCCTTACTTTTCTCTCTTCTTATGGAAATATTTATGACATGTCTACTAAATAATAGATATGAAGACTAAATAATACATTGAAAGACTACTGTGGTTATATATACATAAAATAGCTAACAAGCAATATTTAAATGATGTAAGTATAAATAGAATTGAAAATTCTATGATAAATTTGCAATTTCAGTTTCTGAATTCAAGGTATATACATCCCACTAGGGGAATTGTGCCATATTTACTGTTGCCACAACAAAAAATGAATTATTACTAAAAATGTTTTCATAAAGAGGAGTCCACTTCCCCATAGTATTATTCTGGTAATTTTTTTTCATTAAACCTTTAGGCAAATTGACAAATAGTTTTTTTTCCTGCTGACGTCCTGTCTCCATGGGTTTGGTCAGATCCCAAAATGGCAGAAGCCTATTTTCCAGATAGAAGAAATCGCATGAAAATGTTTTATCTTGTGAGATTTATATCATCTTTAGCCTGTGAGATTTCAGTGCCATCAAACCCAGGCTCTGGACACATGACTAAAGCAAATCAAGATCTGGAATCAGAGCACTACTCATTTGGCCCATCTTTAATTCATCATTTGGGCTGTGCAAACAGTTTGCACAGTATCCTGAATCCTTCCCCCACCATAATTTTTTTTAAAAAAATGGGGTAGTGTCAGGCATCATCATGTTTGCAAACATCAGCATAAGTTCAACAACGATTTATGAGCACAAACACCCCACACTCCCAGCCCACCCATACCAGCTGCACTTATGTTCTCCCTGCTTACCTCTCCTTTTTTTTCCATCCTCCTAGGGGTTTGATGCCAGTGTGATGCTATCTTCCATCAGGATCATCAGATGCTGCTTAATATAAGATCATAGCCTCTTCCTGCCCTGACCCCTCACAATGCAGCAGGAGTGGTAGAAACTCTCTGAATATAACAGCTTTCAGGCTCAGCTTGGAAGCAGTGAAGCTTCATGTTCCCAGGCACAGTAGCTGTGAGGTTCCTTAGCTAATGTAGTAGGGGTTATGGAGTTTGTGTCCCTGAACTGAGCCTAGCAGCTGCATTATGAATGACCTTTTCCTCCAATAGTCCTTGCCAGAAGGACTTTGTAAGATTTGGGGGAGGCAATAGCCCACACAGGTCATCCCTCAAAGACCATGCTGCATGAGAGCACCCTGATGCTCCTGGAAGACCCAGCCAAGGTCCCAAGAATCCCAGAGGAAAAGAAGAGGACACTTCCTCCTGCTCAAAGATGATAAAAGGTATGGAGAGGATAATTCCAGGGACCAGGAAGAGGGGACAGTAGTGTGGATGGACACTTCTTGGAGGCTCAGGTCTAAGCTGAAACCCAAGAAAACCTGCAGGTCCATTGCCAGTCCCTGGGAACCAATGTGCAGGCTGCCATTTGCAAACCCATGTGAAATGAACCCTTCAGACTTCCAACTGGTCTATTCATAACATTGCCTGTTGCCACACATACACAAAAAGCCTACCAATTAACATCATATGACTAGTTCAGACTAACTGTCAAGGATCAGATCACAGCAAGATATTTCCATTTGACAGTCCATTATTTTTCAATTGTTCTTCTGTTATATATCTAAGTAAACATTTGTTCCACTTATCATTTCTGAGCAAAAGACATGAATCACTTGACTAGTAAAACCACAACGACAGCTGTTGCTTATTAGAAACAGTCATCTCGTTTATGGGCCTGCTATGGAAGGATTCCTCATGAAGCTGTTTTTGCTTTGAGCGCTTTACAATGCAATGAAAGGAAAGTTGTAGAAATTAGGACATTCTTATTTAACCCACAATATTTGTGAAACACGCAAAAAGTCAAAGTCATTGAGGTTGAGCAAGAAGTCCCCAAATAACAAGGAAATTCTTAGTTAAGAACCTCACAAAACCTTTAACTTGGCTCCATTTGACTTTGTGCGGCTTATATGGTTCTTATAACATGGGATCACACAAAACTGAGCCTAGGGAGTTCTTCGTAAATAGACTGTGGTATTTCAGATTTAGATTTTAGTGGTGGATAAAATATTTATCTCCATCACCATGCGTAATCCATAAATATTTTTCCCAGTCACAACTCCTCCAAACCTCAGGAATAGATTCATTCTGGGTTCACAAAGTTTCTGGAAAGTGATCACTAGTCATTACTGCATTATCTCAGGTAAAGCTTCCCCAACTGGTGCTAAAAGCAAAACAAATCTGTATGAAAATAATTCCTGGTGCAGAAAGGCTGGGGAGGGCAACTGTGACTACTCTCTGAGGACTTTAAAAAACAGCACAGAGAAAATAAGGAAAGAAAAGTGGGCAAAGGAGAGACTAGAAGGACCGGTGAGTCTGACAGACTGTCTGGACAGCTCACAGATTTGTTAATGGGACTTGTGGATTTTTTCCCTTCCAGGCCAGTGGTTCAAATCCAAAGTGGCCAAAATCTGATGCCTCTTCTGTGGCCTATGTGAAATGAATTAGTTCTATATAGCCTAAAGGTCAGGCATGTACCAGACAAAAAACACCATTAAAATGTACACTTCCTGGCACCTTTATTGTCAGTCTGGAGCAGAGAAGCCAAAGACTAAATGAGCACAGAGACCTAACTGGTCCCACCAGAGCAGAGGTGAGGCACATTGGCAGGGCAGCATGGAGGTGCTGACCATGCTGTACCTGTTCTGCAGTTAAATAGAGGATTTTGCTTGGCATTACTGTTATCTGAGTACCTTTCCTCAGCTGAGTATTTTAAAGAAGAAAGAACACAGAGAGAAAACCATCAATTTTAGAGTGAGGGCAAGGGAAGAGGAGAGCAGAAAAGAGGAGTGAACAAGTCCACAATGGAAGGGGCAAAGTTAATTAGTTGGAAATCTACAAAACTACCAGCTGTTCAATAATAGTATTAAACTATAAGTTACTAATGGCCATGCATTGCCCTTTATTCACCTTCATAGTAGCCACTGGTGGGGTAAGCTCCTTGCTGCAGATGATGGATATTTGTAAGTTGTTTTTGTCACTTAATGTGCCTGAGCCTACAGTCTTAGGTAAAAGTAGTCCTTACTCACGTGTTGTCCCATGGTCTTAAATGGTACATAGGCTTTTTGCTGGATCTCTTCACAGGGTGAAGTTCGTTCACAGTGAATACCAATTACTTAGAGGACTTTATTAGATTGCAGACCCAATTGTGTACTGTTGCACGGAGTGGGGTCTGACTGCTGTGCAGCGATTCAGCTAAACAAGGAAGTTAGAATAAGTCACAGTGCGTTCAGCAGCATATTTCTGGCAATGCTGTTCAAATTGGTGAAAAAGGGGTTGGATGCTTAATTAGCACTTAAATAGTGCATAAGCTGTGTGCTGACAATCTACAATATATGGAAGTGAAATGAACTGAGAAACTTAGAGATAACTGGATTGAAATTAAAACATCTTTCAGTTTGAGTCAGATGCACAGCAAGGGTTCTGATCCAAAGCCCGTTGAAGCCAAGGGAAATCTTTCCATCAATTTCAATGAGCTGTGACTCAGGCCCCTGGTGAATAGGCATGTTTAAACACCACTGACAGATCCTAGTCTAGGATGATAGTACTCAGTATCACACATGATACAGAATCTGTAAAATGTATCAACTACCAGTAACTAACTACTGGGTGAAACAAAGAATGAATTTGTCCATTTTCTGTTCCAGGCACCTCTCCCTCAGAAGAACTCCTAAATGCTACATGGTTAAGTCAACAAACAGATGCCCCTCTGGTTAAGCACATTTCTTTCATAGTCTCCGCAACCACATGTATGTAGAATGCACACTATCAGGTAGGCTGCACATCTGAAAACCTGAATATGAGATTTTCAAGGCTGTAGCAAAATGGGAACCTGATAAAGTGGATAATTCACTCCTTAACAGGTCAGCCTTGAAACAAAATCAAGCCTTTTCTCTGTTTAGCATAATTGATGGGGGACCAATTTTAATTGGTAAATTGTAATTTTGATCATCCTGGTTAATTCTCCACCCCTTGTTTTTCATCTTCTTGTTTCCTCTTCACCTGCTATCTGTGCAGTCACTGGTCTCCTGCTGGCTCTTGCACTCAGAGCATATGTTCTAAAATCCTGCAAACCGTCATATGGCATACACCTTTGCTGAATGCCCTGAGCACTTCCTTAGCTGTTGTTGTTGTTTCATTCAGAAATTGTCCTGTTTCCACTGTGTGTTGTATGGAGGGAAAAGTGTGATATCAAAAGGTCTTTTCTAGCCATAATATTCTAACCAATTAGTTCCTAGCTCTGCTTTATATAATTATGGTCAGTTATACTTTTGGAAGCCAGGAACAGTCCTCTATTTGATCCAGGAAGGTCTAACGGAAATCTGTGTTTTTCAAGACTGATTTGGTAGCACAGAAAATATTGCATTACTGCTAAATCCAGATGGTCTGACACTCTGAAACACAAGTTATGGACTCATTACAACATCTGATCCTTATCTTTGCTCACAATACCTATTAAAAGAATTTGCTATTCATATATCTATTTCATTTCCATCCTTTGTGATCACCAAACATCATGTGTCTGTGGTAATTGAGTTTATTAATCTTTTATCACATATAGTCTTGCTTGCCAAAACATATCTACTGTGTATGTGGATCAATCCTATAAAGTCCCATGTATAAGGGATATTCTGCTTGGACATAGTTTAGGCTTTCAGTATAAAAACAGACTGAACAAATAAGCAATGCATATTAATTGGCAAATAGGCCACAGCTGACTTAACACAGAATCATTATTATCTTTAATATTACTACCTTAAGGAAATTGGGCTTTAAAAATAAAAATCTGGATCCTCAGACATCTACTATATTTTGGAGTTTTTCTGTTAGATTTTAAATGTATCTATCTTAAGTATTTCTAAGATCCTGATCACCCTGGTATCTAAGCTTTAAATTCATCAAGGTACTTAGGAACATGCCTAATTTTAGGCTGTTAGTACACCCACTGAAATCAGTGAAACTGCTCACATGCTTAAAATTAGGCACCAGCCTAAGAACCTTGCATATCCGGCAGATAGCTCTGTTTTAAAATGATACCAAACCGGAAAAATGCAATGACTATGTTTAAAACAAACATTACAGACAGGCATTTCACATTGTGTGCTAGCCTTTCTAAGACTTGATTCTCTGCATTCTCTTATTAATGTAGTAAATTGGTCAGTAGAACTCTTTTTTTTAATTCCCCATTGGACTGGCATAGAAATATTTTATTTGATTTCCATTGGATTGTAGTTGATTTCATTGTTATATTATTGAGAAGAATGATTACAATCTCAAAGGATTCTGCATGCTGTCTGCACACTAACCATGAGAATCTGTCAAGATGTAGAGGCTAGGAACAGCCTCAAAGAGTCATCACTTCCTGCAAGGGCTTTCTTGAATCAGTTCAGAGGAACTCTACATTTGATTGCCTTTTTTGTATTGCAGTTTAGTGGGAAATTACACAATGGGTAATAAGCATACTAGGTAAAAGGAAACATCACTGGACACTCCTAATTCTATGCAGTATGGTTGTGGTATATAGTAACATTATTTTTGTTTAAAAGGAGTAACGCAAAAGCACAATTCTACACAAATTCATATGTATCAATTATAAGCTAACCACTAGTATGAAGAAAAACACCATTATTTTCCATTGTTGCTTATATTACAAAAAAGTTATTTTAAAAAATAATTTGAATTTTCTGTCTACAACAGAAAACACTAATTTCTGTATCTCCCAGATCAAAAGCATTGTAGTCTATAGAAAAGTAATTAAGTGTGCACTATGTGCACTGAAAAAAGTCTGTGTTATAATTTTATTTTTTTAGAGTACAGAATAACATAAATCAAAAAAAGCAATAGTCTACCTTGTGTTTTGACTACTTTGACCCTCTTCAACCCCTGCCAATTTTTATCTCATTTTTGTTTAACTTTGTACATCAGAGTTTAATTTTAAAGCTGGTCCAGAAGACAGTGATGTATAGGTTACATCAAGTATAGCTTAAATTACCCTCTCCCCAGTGATTTGAAGTTGAGGGGAGGGTCTTACTCTAGCAGCAGGGTGGGAAGGAGAAATGGTCAGAACTTGCCCTTTGAACCTGGCCACCCTCAACAAGAGAAACATTTCTGCCAGAACATCATTATTGATTTTATTATATTTTAAGATCTCCTAAAACTGTTGGTGAAGTTTTCCATATATTAATTTTTGACACGTGCATATAAAAACAGAAATATGGATTAAACACAAACTATAAATTTAGACAATACTCTCCAATAAACTTACAACCCTGCACCTATAGGTTTCCGTTTCAGCTGACCATTCCTAGCAGCTTGTCACTGAAAATAAATTTTACCCCTTTGACAAGCCTAACCATGAATATTAGTCCTCAAATGCAACTTTGCAGTTTTGCTTATTTGATTTTTTTCTCCTGCAGCAAAAGGAGATAAAAATATATTCGTAAAATATTTAAGGTCTGATCCTGCCACTTTACTCTTGTGAACAGACCCATCTCTAAATCTCTAAATAACTCTCACAAGACTTGGCCCTTAATCTCAGTGCCTATTGCTGTTTTTTCTCAGTCCACTAAGAACAAGTCTCCCGTGAAATGTTACATGTACCCAGCAAACTTATGAACCCACTGCTGCCACAGAAAACTCACACTGATGGGTAGCTCTGAAAACTCTCCATCCAATTATATACCACAGAGTTATGTATGTGTTTTTATGTAGTAGAATAAAAACCACAAGAAGAGCTCTACAGCAGACCACAAAATGGGTTTGGCACCTGTGCCTCTTAGGAGTCTAAGTTTCAGAATTCTGTTATCACATGACCTGCTGACCCAGGAATAGCAAAACTGACCTTGTCTTACACACAGAAGTCTATTGCTATGACTCCCCTGAGAGCACAAACCAGCTGCAAACTGCTGCAATGATTAACCCTTATGTGTTGTAGATGTAACATCAAGTCATGGTAATAAAGCTTTCACTGCATAACAGATCTCCTGCTTTGTAAATTGTTGCTCTTATCAGCTGCACTCTAGGATGTTATCCCTTTTCTGTGAAGCATGACTGCTGTGTTGTTCACTGGAAAGGCTACTAGATCTATAAAGTCTGTGATATTTATTCAATTGCTAGGGAGGGTAACATACAGACTATACTCTGTTTAAAATAAAAATGCAATGCATTTTTCCATTGTCCTTTTCTGTATGTGTCAGAAAAACAAAATAACATGAAATAGCTACATGTATGAAATGTACTGTATTAATTAAAATTCAGAATTCCTACAGTATATTTGAATATAGGAATGCAGGATTTTCTACAGCAGATTATAGCATTGCTACATCAAGTCCAGTATCTTGCTTCTGGCAGTAGTTTATACTTATAGCTTCATAAAAATGGAAACTCTTCAACCTACACTGCACATGGACAATTATGGAATACAGTACGTGGAAGGAAACACAATTCCTTCCAGCCACTGCGGTAATCAGTATAAATGTTGAAACTTACAGTTTGATTATCCCCTATCTTAAATTCAAATATTGGGCCTAATCCTGCATTCCTTATCCATTCAAACTTGCAGTGAAGTCAGTGGGAATTTTGAATATGCAATGAATGCAAGATCAGGGTCAGTGTTCCTTCCAGGATTGAGTTAAGGTATAGGCACTATGTATCTATGCCTAAGGCCCTTGCTCCTGGAGTCATGTGATAAGCTCAGAATCTTAACTACTTTTGTGGGGAGGAGGGGAGCCGGGGGAATGAAAGTCTCTAGCCTTCATGGCTGTGAAAGAAAAGCTTGAGAAGTGGACCTGACAGTAACCAATGCCATGAAATCTGCCTCAGTCCACAAAGAGCCAGAAGCATTGTCTCTCAGAGATGTGAACTGCCCCATGCATCACAGTGGGTGAGATCCACTGCTCTGGAGGGCCTCTCTGACCAGACCCCAGCAGAAGAGTCTGCATATAGCACAATAAGAAGATAGGGGGCCTGTCTCACCATCCATGGAGATGCACTCCACTGCTTGAGAAGGTACATTGGGAGGGTGACCTTGCTGTTACTCCTTCCTCTCTGTAGGGAGGGGAACCCCTGCTGCTGCTCCAGAACTGTGTATGTGTTGAGGTGCAAGGTCATGCCTTTATAGGACACATCCCCCTACAACACAAAGGTAGGGGTCAGGTCAAAGGGGAGGGCTCTGTCATGTGGAGTTCCTAAGCCCCCAAATAGCCTTAATCCAGCTCTGATTGTAATATTATCCAGACTCTCTTTTTAATTCAGTCACAGGAATGTTCTTCTGTTTATAACAAAACCATATGGCTGGGTATTTTTCTTCTGAATGAAATAATTTAAATTAAAACACTTATTGATTGTTGCAGCCAATCAGCTTCTCTTTCCAGCAATCATTATCTTGCATTTCATTATCTCCAGTTAGAAATCAGGGGGCTGAATTTATCTAGGGTGTAATGCTATTGACCTCAATTTCATCCTTGGTGTAAACAAGCACAGCTCTAGTAAAGTCAATAGAATCAGAGTTCATTTTGGCCCCATGGCTTCAAAGGGATACCGGGTGTTCACAGTTGGCCCCACAAGTGTTTGGGATTGTTTTTTTTATAGAAATAAGCTTCTGTAAAACATAAGACCAACATGAGGATCATTTTTAAACTTCTGGTTTAAACAGCCTTTAAAAAACAAACAAACAAAACACCAAATCAACATTCCCCTTCAGCATAAACAGTAGACAAGTAAATTAGATTAAAAAATAAATCTTTGCTCTTATAATCTAAGGTATTATTAACAACATACAGAGAGGAATTCCAATTTTTAAAATATGTTCCTTTAATGGTTTTTGCACAATTCACTTGTGCAACAGACTAAATCCACATGGTGAATCTACAGAGGGTAGCAAGGTACCTCAGGGAACTTTGCACTTAAAAAATCATTTATCTGTTTACTTTAGAAATAAAAATTAGGACTGACAAGCATGTGGATAAAAGAACAAGGTAAAGGTCATTGCCCCCAGATCTGAACATGGTGTGTTCCCCCCAATCCAGTACAGAAGAGGGAGTCCATCACATCTAGGACACCACACCTGTGTAAAGAAACATGCACACACGCCCAGTGGAAATAAAGTAGTCATGAACAAATTCAGGCTGCAAATTAGAAGATGATTTCTAACCATCAGAGGGGTGAGGTTCTGGAACAGTCTCCCAGTAGGAGTTGTGGGGGCAAACAACTGTATTAGTTTTAAGAGAGAGATGGACATATTGATGAGTGCAATTGTATAACAGGGTTGCTTGTGAGGGTAGGGGACAGGGTTCAACAGCCCTGGGGCTTGTCTCTAGTTTACATCGCATGTTACTAAAGCGCATGCGTCAGTTTCAGCTGGACACTGGCAGGTGACAGGAAGTAATTCCACCTCCCTTCAATGTATTTTGGGAGGTTTTCTTAATCTCTTTCTTCTGAAGCATCAGGGTTGGTCACGGCTGGAGATGGGACATCGGGGGGGGAGGGGGCAGGGGTCTGAGGTGGCACCAAGCATTCTCTCTTTCAGATGCTTGGCTGGCTGGTTCTTGCTCCCATGCTCAGGGTCTAATTGATTGCCACATGTAGGATCGGGAAGGAATTTTCCCCCTGATCAGCTTGGCAGTGACCTTGGTGGGGTTTCACCTTCCTCTACAGCATATGCCAGGATTATGTGGGTATATCTCACCTAAAAGTTTCTCTGCCATTGTGGGGGCCTCAGGCACTAGTGCTCCTCAATCCCTCCTATTCTCCATCTGTGGCACATACCGTCTAGTGGCCTCTGGGTCTCATTTGCTTTGCTCTAATTTTGGTTGTTGGGTTTAGTGTGCAGATGCTGGGTGATGTTGATGCCTGTGACATATAGGAGGTCAGACTAGACAATCTAGTGTTCTCTTCTGCCCTTAAACTCTATGATTGTAACTCTCTCCCACCTCCCCGCAGGAACTGGATCGGTTCTTAAAAGAGGGGAGGAAGAAACGGAAAGAATCTGGAAGATCAGGGTAGCTCCACTTTCCCCTTTCCTCCCCCGAGCAACAGGTATAGCTCGTTTGCTCCTCCCCTCTCCCCATCTGTAACACCTGGGCTGAAAGAGGGACAGGAATCCCCGCTGCAGTCCACCTCCCTTCAGGCCTGGGAGAGGAGGCTGAAGAACCCTGGGAGTTTCAGGAAGAGTGGAGGTGAGAACAGATGTGGAGGCAGAAACTATAGGAGGCCGGAGTGGGGCAGCATAGATGGGGGCAGGCAGATGTGATGTCGCTTTCATTTCTGTAGACCAATGGTTTTCAACCTGTGATCCACGAACCCCTGCCGGTCTGCAGACTATGTCTAAGATTTCCAAAGGGTCCACACCTCCACTTGAAATTTTTTATGAGTCTGCAAATGAAAAATGATTGAAAACCACTGCTGTAGACACTGATAGAACCTGCCTTCTCATACCACTTCCACCATTGTCCCCCAACACCACCCAAAACCCTGTGGGAAATCCACAAAAACTAATGCTACTTGATGCTGCATGTACTTTTGCATGCCCTCCTCCATGCACTGGCCTCCCTCCCCTGCCCTGAAGGTTCCCACCAGGTGAGGAAATTAAGCACAAGGAGGGTCCATTGGACCCACACTGCCCTGGAGCCAGAGGACATTAAAAGCCACAGAACAGGACTGGAGGGACAGGGTCTCAGTACAAATGGTCCTGGCCGCCTGCATGCTGGGGAGAGCTACACAGCTTGGGGGGGCGGGAGAGGGAGATGCTCCTCGGGGGAACAAACTCTACCCTCCACAGCCTGACAGAACAATTTGGGGGAAACTTACCAGCTGGAAGCTTACCGAAGTTTCTCAATGTCTGTCCAAGTCCCCAGTCATGGGATACTCTCCAGAAGGGGGCAATCCTTCCCTGCAGCATTTGAGTTATATTGCCCATTATCTGTGGTGCTCCGTAGCAGACAGTCATGGGCAGCAACTAACTCCTAGTAGTGGGGGTAGTCTTGCAGTGAGGCCCATTCTGACAGCTTAGCTAGCACTGCTCCTCACAGTAAAGAGCTACCTTCTGCAAACTGCATACAACCCAGAGTAAAGGGCAGAGCAGCACACATCCAGGAGAGCAGATTCCTCACCACATTCCTGCTGCACAGAGGAGCATGCAGCCATGGCTGCTACGCTCCTTAATGGGGTGCTGTATAGCACTGCTTGTGTGCTGGTCCCACTCAGTGAGCTGGTGCAGAGGGGGTGGGGCCATGGCTCTTCCCTTTTCCCACCCCTCCACAACCCATTTGTGGTGGATTGCAGCTACGGAAGTGCAGAGCCAGAGCTGCCTCTGCCCCCACCCAGCACAGTTGTGATTGGTCTTTTTCAATGGCTGTGCAAGGAGTTGCTTGTGTTCTCCCTGCTCTGTGTGTCCCCATACAGACCAGCCACATTCTGGTTCAATGATGAATTATGGTTAGCAAACGCCTCAGTTCTACCACCCTTCGTGTACTGACAAGCATTAATCCACATTAGTAGTCCCATAAATTAGTACTACTGGGGTGGCAGAATCAGTCCCAAAATGTTCAAAATGCAGGGTGGCACCATTAGCAAAGATAGCATTTTCTTACTGGCATTGCAGATTACACTATTAATTTAATTCTTCTCTACTCAATATATACAACTCCCATTAAGATCAGTCCAGAAGCTCCCATTGCCTTGGTACACAGAAGGCAGCAAAAAGAGAGTACAAAAGGGTGGAAAGACTCTCAAAGCAGCAGAAGTCAATGCCAATGCATACTCCAACCCAGCTGTCCACAGAGGCCCTGCTCTCTGAACTCCATACAGCCAGGAAGCAAGAATTAGGCAGCACGTTCCCCTTCAAACCAGTTTGTGAAAATCCCAGTGAAAATTAGTGATGCTCCAAGCTGTACAATTTTCCCCTCCTACCTCATTCTCCCTTCCAAAGACATGAGACACCTACTGTAGCACAGCTCCTGGAGAAGCCAGGAAGGAGGAGGCCCATGGAGCTGTGTGGAGAGACAGGCCCCCTTAGTGATGCTTGATTTACCTGCAGATCCAGCTTTCCAAGCTCCGCAGATTTTAAGAGTTTCCCTTGTCTCTTGTCTGGGACCCAACCTCCTCTCTATCATATTTCCAAGGCAGCTATCACCTTCCTATCTAAGTGCCCAGGTGGAAGAATGCAGGACAAAATCTTGGCTGAGGGGTTTTTTCCCTCTCCTGTGGGTTTTCTGTGGGAGGG
Source organism: Eretmochelys imbricata (assembly GCF_965152235.1). NCBI lineage: Eukaryota > Metazoa > Chordata > Testudines > Cheloniidae > Eretmochelys > Eretmochelys imbricata. The sequence continues at coordinate 22,314,761 of NC_135583.1, read as the reverse complement.
GAGCATTTAGTCCACTAACTCCCATTAATATCTAATCTCCACTATTAATGGGAGTTGCATAGGAAAAGGAAGAGGACTGACTTTTAAATTCATTAAATAAAGCACATTTTTAAAATCATTTGTTTATTTAAAAAAAAATTCTAGTGATGAAAATACAAGACTTTTATGCTTAGACATTAGCTGTAGTAATAAAAACAAACTTGCAAATTATTGCAGAGGAAGATTTGCGTCCTTAGAATACATATTCCAGCCTCCATACTGATATATGTAATGCAGGGTTATCTTTGTAGGGCTTCTCTTCCAAAATATATTTTCTCTTCATAAGAGGCATTCCTTTTAACTCCCATTGGGGACTTTCTTATAAATGAGGAACTGAATCTCAAGGGACTGGCCTGGTTAGAAAAGTGTGTTATTAAAAAAAAATACATAGTAGACTACTAAGCAATATAATTAGCTCATTTCTTCAGCTTTTTATCTTTAAAAAATGTATAGCCAAATTTTAATTAAGCATATTCTCTGGATGTTTGAGTTGTATAAGTATAAGAAAATCTACTATTTGCTATGTTTTAGAGGGATTAATTGTATCCATTAGGGTTCTCATTCTGATCTCAGATATGCAGGCAGGTATCACCATTTTTCTTGCAAAAGCAACTACTGTGTCTTACACAAGATGCATAGTGATATGCACCCACCTATCAGAGGTCTGAATCTGCACCTTAGGTGTGCCTTCTCATCTCCATGTGTAGGAATTTACACATATAACTCCTGTTGATGCTAATCTTCTTGCATGGGAATGAGCACATGTCCCCTATTTCAAAACTGGTTAAAATGCCAGGTTCAAAATATTATTGATAATGATAATAAATGTTAATTTACAGGTATTATGCTTGAAAACCTCTTGATGCTGTCACAGGAGATAATTTAAAAATATAACTACATTTTTTAAAAGGAAGATATAGTGACAAGAAAGTCAGGGCCTGATTCCTGAGAGGCAGCCTCGTCTAGTGATTTCTAGTGGGTTCTCTTCTTGACTCTCTGTGCAACCTTAGCAAAGTCATTTAACAGTCTGTGCCTCAGTTTCCCCATCTGTTCAATGGGATAACACTTGCCTTTGTAAAGTGCTTTGATGTTCTCAGATTTCACATGCTCTAAGTACAAAGTATTATTAATTAGTATGTTTATATTACTCTGTTATATACTTGGGTTAATAGATTCAGTTATTTATATGTTCCTGTTCTGCCTAAGGCTCCTAAAATTTTGAAGGAGGTGCAACTGTGTTTATTTTATCTTCTCAAAGCTTAGCTAATGTCATCTGCTGGATACAGCCCTAAACATTTGAAGCTAATGAATTTAAGAAAAGTGTGAGCATATTTTGGTTTGTAGGTCTCTGCCTCTAAAATAATTCCTCCTGGTAACATTAACAATAGTTAATGTGAAAGAATTCTTTCTCTGTGAAAGAATCTGGAGTTGAACAATTATGGAGCAGATGCATCCACTCTGAACAAAATGACCTCTTCCTCAAGTTACAAAACATTAAAGGTTAAAGAACGTTTGAACTGAAGTTAATACTTTTAAAAATTAGAAAAATTGCCATTCTTTCAAGACCTGACCAAGAAGTGTGGGAAACTAGAAGAGGACATTTAGGCACATACATTCATAATTTAAAACAACTTTTATTATGGAGGGGTTGAAAGTACTTTGCTTTTTCTGGGTTAATTCAAAACTAGGAATGAACTTTTCTTTAGCGATTAAATGAGATTTGATGGGAATAAATACTCAACCAAGGGAACCTGCTCTAAAGCTGGTTAATTGCAATTTTTAAGTCACATTTCTTTCTCTCTAGTGTGTACAGATGACAGGAGTCTAAAGAGAGCAAATCAATGATAGTGTCAGATTTTCTTAGTTCCCACATTACACCTGACCTGGATGGTGCATGCTCTAGTCACTAGTAACAGAGAAAATATAACGATCAGTCCTGTTTTATCACTACTCTTCACCTTAATGAGGACAAACAAAAACTTACAGAAATGGTCTGCCCAGTTCTGGAGATGCTGCTGCTATCCTTAAACCAAGCCTGTAAGAGATGTAACAAAGGCCAATTATAACACTTCCAAAGGAAGTGTGGTGAGAAGTGTTCTTAGGTGATAAATCCAGGTATAATGTCTGTAGATTGCAGATAAATGAATTATGTATTACTTGTAGTATAGCAGCTCAGAGAGGCCCAAAAGAGAGCAGGGCCCCATTGTGCTAGGTACTTAATAAACACAGAGAGGTATATTCCCTGCCCTAAAGAACTTTCAGTGTAGCCAGACAAGACACATAGTGTGACAGGGGAAAGGGAAGCAGAGAGGTGAAATGACTTACCCAAGGCCACACAGATCAGTGTTATAGCCGAGAATAGATCCCACCTGTCCTGATTTCCAGCCTACCTCCCTAGCCACGGGGGTCATAGGACCTCTCTGGATTAGGTTGCCCATATAGGAGCATGCTCACCTAGAAATTAAAAATGAATGGATAGAGCCTAGGTTCTTCCCCATTCCCCCCGACAACTCTTCTATTGGGAGACTAACAAGTCTCATCTATACTCAGTCGTTCCCAGGATGAGTTAAGGCAGCTGCCAGTCATTCCTAAACCAGTGGTGGGAGAACCCTGGCTGACATTCATCCCAGCCTGAGAGCCCAGGGGTTTGATTCAACGGTTATGGTGAATTTCCTCCCCAGGCTCAAGTGGGAAACGATACTTTAGCAGCTACCCAGATGGGCAAAGCCAAGACTCCACCCTGTTTGCGGATGACTATTCAGCTTTGACTGAGTAAAGACTGCGAGATCGGACCTTAGCATGTAAGAAAAGTTCCTGGCAAATGCTTCCAGGTCTCATGCCTTTAAAGTTCCTTCCTGGTCAGGATTAAGTGGTGTTCTGGGGGCCTCTAATGTGTAAAGGGACAGATTTGTCAGGAGAGAGAAGACAAAAACACGGGAGAAAATGTTTCATACTAATTCATGAATTTCATACTAATGCAGCAAAGCCAGAATATATTCACTTGCCAGCCTAAGCACTATTCTCTAATAATTTAATAACAATCGCAAACTAATTCCAGGATATAAAAAATCCAGGTGGTTGATTTCCACAGCAAAGTTTACAAAAGGAAAACTTGCCCACATCAAATGTCTCAGTTCTCTACTTTAAATGTATCCAGTTTTACTTTTCAGGGTTCTTATAACCTTGCAAGAGGAAGATATACGTGGATCAAAGGTAAATGTGCGAAGTTTACCCTTATTATTAAAAACTGGATGGACATGTATGTCTGTAATGAATTGAATCCGGTGCAACTAGCATTGGTTTGGATCCTGCCTTCCATGAAAAAGCTTAATTTGGGAGGATATGTAAATAAATACTGTAAAAGGAGCCCTGCAGACAGCCCGCGTAGCTGTCTAGTTTGCAGGAATCCCTTTGCAACCTTTACTTGCAGTTTTGTGGATAGGTGCAAAATAAAATTGCAAGGAGTCGCTTAGGACTCACTACTCCAATGGATTTGATATTAGGACCGAATTAAATCACAAAGAAAGACGGGCTTGTCAGCAAACCCTCAGGCCCTTGCTGTCTGATTAATAGGGAACCGTAGACAATTTATTCATTGCTTTATGCGAACACCTTCGCATCAGGTTGTCTTTTACAGGATTAAGCAACAGAACTGGGATTTCCCTGGGTGTTTTAAATCCGGCCGTGTCCCGAGAAAGAATGGGTCTGTTTGAGGGCTGTCCCTAGGAGGCAGGAGGAGATCCTGGAATTACTCAGTGCACCTAATTTCTTCCCTTTTTTCTAAACTTTTTCCTCCATTACCTCCCTTTCAAACACTCCAGTGGCTACTTCCCTTCAGATTCAGACTACTGGCCAGGAGCTGACCCTACTTGCTGATTAAGAGCCTGTGAGGTGCCCAGCTTCACTCAATCATTTCAGTTAACCAGGAGAGCTATTTTCTGGAGTGCAGAGTTTCTGTAGATCAGCCAAAGCTACCAATTTAAAAGTCTCTACGACAGCAAATGCTTGTGTGACTTTAGTAGCACTAAACTACCGCAGGGGCTGAGTGAAAATGAGCTTTAGAAGTGGCAGAGCTCTCATTGCCAATGGGTGACTGATTCTGATACACAAATACACACACAGCCAGCAAGGCTGTGTCCCCCAATTCTACCTGCAATGCTAAGGTCTCGGTTGGAATGACGGGTTCTAACTGCTTCTACAGAATTTGTATTCAGTGATCGGTGGGGGTTCGTGTCAGATAAACACAAGATCTACTGTAAGGTGACTATAGGGAATTTGATTTGAGCCAGGCTACAACTGGCAAGTCTGATTCTTTGCTTGTCTTGATACAGCATGGATGAGAGCTGTTATGTGCCATACCTGCTGCCACACCCAAGCACTACGGGGTTGACGCTTTTGCTTCTGCGATTCACGTCATACCACTAACATGCCTTGAATATGCGTCTTATTTGTAACTATACTTTGGGGAGGGGGAATACCAACTCTCAGCGGAAGGTGCCTATGGAACTCCTCTACTGTAAGCTGCAGGTCGCTGATAGGATGGGTTATGTCTGTATTTAGGAGTCATTGAGATCGCTGGTGTCATTGATGCGGGGACCCTTTAATCCATGGATTACTGAGAGGTCAGGCTAAAGCGGTTCCTTACTCTCATATGAATGTATTTGCAAGGGGCTTTCACGTGATCATTGACACCGAAGCATGTGTCCTGTCTTTAAAACTTTCTCTCCAGTCTGTACCATCCAGGTACTGTACTCCTCATACAACCCGCAATAAATCCTTATCAAAGGATAGCTATTGGGCATGTCCAAAAAGCACAATTTACGAGGCAATATGTCATCTGTATGTGTCTGACATGCCCACTGGCAGTGTGCCATGTATGGCCTCATGGCCTGCACAATTTCATTGCTGAGAACAAAGCCATTTTTGAGTTGCAGAATGCAAAACCAAGGTTCGGAACCACAACGCTCGCACTGAGGAGTGAGTCTCATGCCGAGCCAGGTCCCAGGCTCCGAGAAGAGATGGTTTCTAATGGAAACGCGACCAGACCCTCACTGTACGTCACCAGGGGGCGCCCCTCAGATTGTAACACCTCTGGTGCACGTAGGACGGGTGCATTCGAGGGGGAATCATGTTCCGCAGACTTAACTGTAATAATGATCGTATTTGAATATTGTATTGGCTACCTTAGATATGACTAATTTGTAATACAGAAATCGGTGTCCTTTGCCTGTGCCCTGGGGGAAACTGAGCTCATCTCCTCTTGTACAGCGAATGCTGATTGGTGGCAGAGACAAGATCCTTTGAGATATTTTTTTCATTTGGCTATCCCGTAACTTAGCAATGCCATCCTTGTGTCTTTCAGCGCTGTATCATAAGCCAGTTAAGGACATTTTGTCAGATCATAATTCTTTTTTAGAAATGGACAACTTTTTTTAAAAAAAAATACATACGATCATCTCAATCTGATTTTTATGTGCAAAATAACAAAAAGTTCTGACAGACGATTGACTTTTTTTTGACGACTGACTATCTTCCACGTAGTCAAAACAGAAAGGAAGATTTTGTTATGGTTTACGCTTTGTCGAGCACCAACCTCAAGATTACTTATTTTTTTAATTAAGAAGGGAGAGGTGAATCTTCGCACTGCAAAATTTTTAGTGTCTTAAATCACAGGCGTTTTATTCTGTGGTTAGTGTCGTTCTGCAAAGAGCAATTTGTATTACCTGTGCAATGAAAACTTTCAGGTAATGCAAGAAATAAAAGGGAAGTACTTTCCTGCTCTCCCCTCCCCGCCCCCATCCTTCAAATGCCCTTTCAAACTAATCAGCTGCAGGATCACTGCCAGTCTATACAAAGGCGTTCCCAAACCTTGTATAGGTAAAATTAACTAAACCCCTTCTGCTAACACAATAGCTTTTGTTGTCACATATGATCAAGTTCCAAGATCTGTAACTATTTTTCATAAAAAGATTGTTCTACTGCCCAAGTGAATGCATTACGCTACAGTAGCTCTGAATGGTATTGCTTATTTTCTTCAAAGCAACGGCCAGTTGTTTCTTCGGAGACCTTAGATCCTTTTGAGCAAAAAAGTTCTAATGCAACGAGACTGAACTTCGACGATGGATCTTGTTTTAATACACCAAAAAGTACAGCCCCTAGTACACGTTTAGTTGGGTCGGGGGGGGGGGTCAGATTAGGTCAGAGCGACACTCGGTCTTCCAGCAACACAGTTTGAGAGAGGGAAGCTGGATGGGTGGGAGGGGGGAGGATTAGGGCTGCACCCCTGATGAAATTTGCCCCCGAATTAATTCCATGAGCCCATTTCTGCAGGGGCTCCCGCTCCGTGCAGTCCAAGGGACAAATCTGCTTTCCCTGGTTGAAATGTATCATTAACTGAGAGCAGCCCTCTAAACACGCCCACGGCTCCCAACTTTTCTCTGGGGAAAGGCAAGGCTCCAGCAGCCGCACAGCAGGGTCAGGAAAGGGAAACTTGTCTTGGAGCCTAAACTTAATTCATGGACTTGTTTGACTTAGTGTGTGAAGAACGATTTTGCGCCACTTTACTGTCATGACTGATGTTAAGGGTTGGGACAGAACCTCTAAAAGAATCTGCTTGTGGGACTCCACTTGTGGGAGACCAAAGAGGGACGAGATCAACGCAGTGTCCCCTCTGCAGGAGGAATCGCTGCTGCAGTTTTTAAAGACGATGGGAGGGATTTTGTGAACTCTCTGTTGAAGTAATACTGCCTTGAAAGCTCTAGCAAGATTTATTTGCCCCCAAGATTCAATGCAATAATCTGGAGATAAAAGGTGTCACTTTTAAATGCGCGCCTGCATGCCCTCTTGGTGAAAATCGCTCAGAGGGCATGTGTATAAACAGCACAGAGAGATGCTAGAGTGAAATTTAGGAAACTGGAACTCAGTCGGTGTACTAAAGCTAGCTACCTCTTTTGTTAGATCGCGGGGATCGTGCTAGTAAAGGTTAAAAATGCTACTGGAGTTTGCTTGCAACTCCTCAGTGTTTCTACACCAAAGTTTCTCACAGTGGCTTTTAGATATATGTTAAAAGTCTTAGGGTCGGGAATTATTGTCAGCTTCCTATGGAGGCAAAGTGTTTTACAAAATATTAGCTGGGGGTTAGAAGGAATAGTTCAAATCATTAGGGTTATGACATTCTCCTATTTTCCTATCAAATGCACTCCCAAAGATGCCCAATTCCGATCAAAGTAGTATTAACATCTAAACTCTGATTTTTTGAGGCTTATTAATGTCATAACTGTAAAAGTCCTTTGGAGAATTTACAGACAAAACATCTGGTTCGTTAAAGCAAAGCTACTGAACTAAGAAAAACAAACTTGGCTGCTGTGTAAATTCAGATACCAAAACAATTTACATTCAAGCAAAGATTTTAGCCCAAAGGAAAACTTTTATTCATGTGTATTCGGAAGGGTTTGGGAATTCACAGACATTTTTAAAGAATTGTGTTCTAATAAAGTTGTGTAGATTTTACCAAATTTCTTTAATCTCGTCTCAGATTTATTATTGCAGTTACAATTATTACTACCAATGCTTTGCTTTTACAGAAATGGAGTATTGTTTTTGATGGTGGAATTTTTTAAAAAATCAAACTTGTCAGGTAGGTATTAATCTATTATAATTCTGATGTATATGTTTCTCCTTTGTTCTTAGCCAGTAGAAAACAAGGTACTTTCTGCACACTTTTTACATTTCGATAATGGGTCACAAAGCTTTTAAAATATATGTTCATTCTCTCTTGAAAAACAGAAAACGATGACATATGACAATTGCACTTATTATGTTGTTTGTTTCAAACGAGCTATGAGAACTTTCAAAGTTAACAATAGGCAGTTTAATGCGGCTACTGCAAATAGATCTTTCTGAATACGTGCTTCCAATGTAATAAGTGCATCTTTCACGTTAACCAAGATCTGGAAGAGATAGCTCGATCTTGTTTAGATAGCTTATTCCTTCTTTGTGGGCTTCTATAAGATAGCAGCAATTAGTCAAAGATGAGTATACTAAGAACTGAAATAGTCTTATGTTGCTCTTTCACAACAAACTTATTTTCTTCTATCTTCTTTACTTCTTCAAGGTACCTTAGCAAATTTTTCTCTCTCACTCACACTCCAGCGATAACAGTGCCTCGGTTCTTTTGCATGATAAGAACTAGTTCCTAAGATTCCCTATTTATGGTGGTTTTGTGTTTCATTAACTCTGTTCACATATTGATTTACCACTACTTCTAGCCTTTCAAGAGGCCCAAACATTAATGTGAAACTCTTCTTAGATGCTTTAATTCACTGCTAATGACGTTCAACTTGTGAAGACCAGGTCAGTTAGGGTTAGTTCTTTTGCCTTCACTGAAAAGGATGAAGACACCAGAATTAACCAGATATTAGCAAGTTTGGACTGAATGGAAAGTAGCCAAAGAGCAAGCAGGTCACACATCGTGTGTGAACCTCCTGAAAAGCAATCAACTAGTAATAAAAATCAATCTCTGAAAGGAGTTACACCTATACTTAACCCCACACCTCTGCATTCCTTACTTATAATGAACGAGTGGTTAAACAGCAGTACTTTCCTTAAAAAAGAAAAAAGGTATAAGGAAATTTTTCTTCATCACTTTAATACACTTTAATATTGATCTTCATTTGTTGTTAACCTCATTAATAGTTAAATTCAGTGGAGTCTTTGTCGGTTCAGTGTCGTACCTGCTTTTTTTTTTTTTTTTTTTTTTTCCTTTTTCTTTTTTTAATGTTGGTTTTAACAGGTTGGCTTCTTAGTAAATGTGTTACACTATGCTGCAGGAAAATGAAATGAATGGTGAAAATATACAGCCAAAGAAGGCCATCAAATTGTGGACACTGTTGAACTATAAAACATTCTTAATACATGTGAAGTCCAGAAGGGATGGCTGCCTAATTATGGAACTTTTCTTATAAATAATATGTATCTTGTTTTAAAACTGCCGGTAAAAACAAGCTTAGGGCTGAGTCTTATGTGCTGAGTCTTTGTGGTTATAGCCTGTACAGTCATCGATTTTATGCATTATGTTTGTAAATGTTACACTTAATAAAATTACGGGTTCTGATCTTCTGTAATAGACTGTGACCCCCAAAAGAAGCTAATGCACTTTATAGAATCTGCATTTTAGTCTGTAATTTGTCTGATGGAGAGTTAAATAGATTTTTTCTTCCTTTAAAAACATTCCAAACAGTTAACACATCAAATTGTTCTACAACTTGCTGGTTGTTTGGGCACTTTATACTATACATACATATTATATATGGGGAGGGAGAGAGCGAGCGGGAGAGAGTGTGTTTCTGTTTCTAATTCAATTGGGAAAAGCCCACCAATTACTGTTTACAGAAAGTTTAGCTTCTCACGTTAAAAAGGGCTGATCTCAAAACGGTGCATTATTACTAGATTACTACTCTCATAAATTTTTGTTGACCCTTCTAAAAACAAGATGAATGTTTTAATGTGTAGTTATGGTTTTCTTACAAATGTCTCCCTTAGTGATATCGTTAAACTGCTGTTGCAATCTGTTGGCATCTCCCAAGCATTTATCTATGTATACATGAATGAAAGCTACTCTTTGATATCTACTTGCCACAAAATTAATAATTGCATGCCTGTGTCTATATATATAAACTGCAATAGGAAAAATGTCAGCACATACATGAATCTAGACGAAGTCTATATAGTTGAAGAAAGTAAGGGTAACTGCGAACTTGCAGAATCGCAATGCATAAAAAAACCTTTTAACCCTTTCCCCTTGTATAAGCCTTCTTTGAATCCTTGATCCAGCCTCCAGTGTCCGATGCCATGCACGGTGTAGTGAAAGCAATAAGGTTATATTGGAGTATGCATGTGGTGAAAGACGAGCAGACCTGGGGAAAAAACTCCTTGGATTTGCAGAAAATAATAATTGGCTGGTGTAGAACCTTGCTTAGGAAGCTCTGGAGCTAACTAATAGAAAATCAACATATTTTCTGGCTTGAAACAAGTATCTGCTCCCCCACATCTAGAAATAGTATGTAAATGACTTAAATAATTGTACACATCCTTACTACTTGTATTTTACTGTACTTTTCTAGCATATTTTAATCCATACCTTAAGTAGTTCTCATCTTGATTTTTGTTTAACCAGTAATATAGTCAGTTTTATGTTTCCCTTTAATTCAGCAGTGACTGTGAAAGTTTGTCTTAGCATCTCATGTTCCAAAACTAAGTGAAATACTCCATGCTGTACAGTGTCTGTTGCAGAACTTCATCCGTCTAGGCTAGCAGTCTTTTAAAACTGCAGTTTATACATTACTCAATATCTGTGTTTTATTTGATACAGATTTAGCGGTTTCCCCTGAAGAAATCGAGACTGCAGCTGGTCCTGACACGCTGATCCTGTCCATTCCTCCAGTCCCTCTCCACTGCCTTTGGCAATTATGTATCCTTTAGGATTACGCTAAATTATTTAGGTTCTCTATTTCCCAGTTTGTATGTAAAGGGAGAGGAGGGGAAAAGGAAGAATGAGTTATTAATTAAAGCCTAGTCCGTTATGTTTTCCGAGCCTGTCTAACATTTGTAAATACTTGTGCTGCGGCTGATCCCCTCCTTCCTGGTTAAGTTGTTTAGTATGTTAGGTATTTGTATTGAATCACAGTCTATGTTATGTCTGATGTGTTGTCGTTGCAATGTGCAGTCAGAGTGACACTGATGGATACGCCAATGGTTAGACGGACAGATGTTAGGGCGGATCTAACGGCATGCAATGCCATAGCAGCAGGGGGGTGGAGGGGGGGGGGGAGAGCGGGCGAGAGAGAGAGACTGGGCTAAAAACATCCCGATTCAGTGAAAGTCGCTTATTTCTGGTGCAAACAAGGCAGCCAGACACACACACATACATACACACAATTTTTGGAGGGGAGGGGGGCGGGTAACGTTTCAGTTGTAGTCTCTTAAGCAGATCTGATCGTTGCTTCTGTGGTCAGATACTATAACTGTGAGAAGAAACCAGCAAATATCAATGAAATGGAACGGAGCGAATTTGGCAGCACAAGCGGCATTTGACAACTCACCATTTTCTTGTTTGCAAGAAATGTTTCGTTTTCCCCCAACAGTAGCAATTTCCCGGGGACTTTAGGCGATTGCGATATTTTTTTTTCATCCTAAAGATCGGCTTTAAAAAAAAATCTAATAATACAAAAAAGCCCCCCCAAAACTTCTCCACCCTTTTATGTAAAGTATTTGAATTTCCTGCAACTTGAAAAGAGAAGCAAGAGCAAAGGAACGTCAAGTCGGCTTTACAAGATGAGAAGACGCAACAACATCTGCACTTAGTAAGGTATTTGGAATTATCCCAGATCTTGAAGAATGGGGGCGAGTGGAGATTTTCTGATCTTACCGTAAAAGTGAGATCATCCTTTTCCCCCTCCCCCTGTGAAAAAAAAAGAGAGAGAGAGAGAGGAGGAAAATTATTTGCTACTGGTGTTTGCTTCACTTCTCTTAAGTAAAGAAGGCATCTTGGGACTCAGACGATTGTCTGTGATTTGCTGTAGCTGTCATTAAATATCTATCAGCCACACAAAGAAAGGAGGGGGGAGAGCCATTGGCAGCCACGAAGGTGTTTGGCAATCGCGTCTGATCCATGTTCGTAAAGCACTTGAAACACCGTTAGAGTCCATCCCCTCTTTTCTGATGTACATTATTGCAACCCAGGAATACACAATCAAACTCGCACCGCATCGATTCGCCAGCGCTCGCTAAACCCAGGATTTCACCAATGAACTTGGACCTCCCCCACCCCCCGCAAAAAAGTAATCTTCAAAGGAGAGTTTGTGAGTGTGTGTGTGTGTGTGTGTGTGTGTGGCGGGAGGGGGGGATTTTTGCAAGCAAGTGCTGCCCAGTCTCCCCAGCGAAGGCGTCTCGGGGCACTGCAAAGATTGAAAGAATAGAAACCTAGGCAGCATCACCATCTCCCCGACCCTCCAGCCGGAGCTACTTCGCGAGACGTGCACAGACAGCGACGGAGAGGTGCAAAGTGGAGTTGCTCGCTGCTTGGGCTCCAGCAAGGTGTGCGCTGTGCAAGCCGGGGCGCTGGAGGTGCGTTTGCTGCGGCAGCAGCAGCCGGCCAGCTCCCCAGACCCGGGGCACGCTGGTAAGTTGGGAAGGAAGGAGGGAGGAGAAGAGGAGGAAGGAAAGGGTGGGTGGGGTTGTTGATGTATTGTATTTTTTCAATGCACCGGGGAGGGAGGATCAAACAATGCTCCAGGCTGCCCGGAAAGGGGGTGGGGGACTTTGTTTAAAAAGAAAAGCAAAAAGATCCCCAAAGCACCACTACGCCCTGAGAGGGTCCGGAGTCGTTCCCCCCCCCGCCCCGCCCTGCTCAGTGTCACTGCCGGGTAGCTGGGCTGCTTGGGCCGGAGTCACGCCGGGCTGGCTGGCTCCCCTCTCCCCCCCATGACTGATTTGCTGTCACCGTGCAGGGAGCGGACCTACCCTGGCACATCAGGCCTTTATGGAGAGAGGGTTCAGGTGCTTAGGTGGGTGGCAGCCGGGGGAGGGGCAGGGGGCAAGTGCACTGGGGCCCCCAGCTCGGGGCTCCCCGACAGCCCCCGGAACTGGGCTGACCTGGGAGCAGAGGGGTCCCAGCGCACACGATGTACCGGGGCCCCACATTTCTCTCGGCGGGCCTGGGGGTGGCTGAGACTTGGGCAGAGACGGGTGGCGTCTTCCTGGGCCGTGGTGGGCAGCTGCGGGGGCAGGAGATGGGTGCCCCTGGCTGCAAGGGGCAGCTATGGCAGCAGGGGAGGAGACGTGAGGGCCTCGGGGAGGAGTGGGGGGGTCCCCTGGTTACACGCTGGGCTGGAGCGAGTCCCCTGGCTGTGGCGGGGGACCCCCGGAAGGTGGAAGGGGGGGTCCCTGGCTACAGGCAGCGTGGATCCCCTTGACGATGGCGGGCAAAGTTGGGAGGGGTCCAGCCTGTGGGCACAACGATGGGTCCCCCCCCCCGGCAGTCGGAGGGGGGAGGGGATCCGGGGGTCCCCCCCGGGTGTTGCAAGGGGGAGGGGATCCGGGGTCCCCCCCCCACCCCCGGCAGCCCGTCCCTCTGGCGGCGCCTGCGGCGCGCTGCGCAAAGAGTTAAGGCGCGGGCCGGGGGGAGCGCGGTGCCCCGCTCCCGCTCCCGCTCCGCAGACTAGTTGGAGTGACACTGCGATCATCTCGTTTCCCTTCAAGCTTTGCCTGTTGCCGCCGCCGCTGCTCCAGCGCCGAGCCGGGAGCCGGAGCCAGGGGCGCCGCCTGAAGCTCTGCCGACTCCCGCCAGCGACCCCCCCCTTCTTTATGCCGTGATCTCCGCGCCCGGCCAGGCACCGGGCGTGCGGGGCGGGGCGGACGGCGGGCGCTCCCCGGCCCTCCTGCGCGCACCCCTCGTCGGGGGGCTTCCCCGCCGCCGGCCTCTGGGGCGATTTGTCAAACTTCCCCCTCCGCCTGCCCGCCCGCCTCTCCCTGCGGGCCGCCGCCGCCGCCGCCGCCGCATGCACAGCCGCAACACCCCCCAGCCCGCCCGCCGAGCCTGGGGCCGCTCACCGGATCTCCGGGGCTGAAGCAACTCTGCCCACCCCTGCCCCGAGGCAGCCCACCCCCTCCTGGCACCCGCGGCGGCCGCAGGAGCTCAGCATGCCGAGGAGGAAGCAGCAAGCGCCCCGGCGCGCAGCAGGTACGAGCGCTGCCTTCCCAGGCGGTTTGTTTCTCCTCTCTCCGCCTCTGTCTCTTTCATAACCGCTCTCCGGCGGGCAGAGCGAGTTGGGTTTGCTCTGAGCTCCCAGGGATTGCCCGTTGCACGCCTTGGATTTTGCAGAGTAAACTTGGTCAGGCAGACACATCACTGTGTTTTTTTTTCTCCTTTGGGGCTGGGGGGTTGGGCATGATGGTCTTTTTTTCCTACTTTTGGTTTATTCCCAGCGCCCCCAATCCCCTTTCCCCCCCTCCTATTCCTCTGTTTTGGGGACGACACTTTGTGAAAACGAGGGATATAATAGATGTGTATGTTGAAAAGATGTGTGTGGCTATAGGGGTGGAGGAAAAGAGAGGTAAATGTTGCTCATTTCCAATCCCTGCTTTGGCACTCACTTTGATTTTCTCCCCTTCCTTCCCTATACAGTCTCCATCCCCTTCTTTCAATACACTCACAAGCAGTTTGTGAAAGCCATTGATAATTTCTTTGTAAACAGCTAGTGTATGTATGTACTTATGTATGTATGTGTGGTAAGTGGCACAAAGTGATATTACAGGCTTGCAGTGTTACTTGAAGATCAAACCATAGACAAGACTCCTTTATCCAAGTTTATCTTTCTCCCTCTTCCCCCTTGTACTGCACTGGAGACACCTCCACTGGACCAGCAGATCCACCTAGTTGGTCACTTTCTTTGGCAATCTCCTCCCTTAATCCTATTGATTTTTTTTTCATTTATGAGACCAAGCTGTGGAGCTGCGAAGGAAACCAATGCAAAGGGTGTGTTATCCGATAACTAGCTCTTTTTTTTTTCCTTTTAAGAAATTCTTTTCTGGGCTTTTGCCCTTGTGGATTTTGTTCTGTTTCTTTATGCCTTGAATGTCAACTCCTCTTAAACTTGAGTAGCATTTTGTGGAAAAACCAAATTTGGGGTGGACGGGTGAAGGAAAACCCAATAAAAACATTATTTTACAATAATGGAGGTATGTGGGGTGGAAAAAGGTTTTCTTGGCCTGTTGCCATCCTTGATTTGATGGCTGATTGATCACCTGTCATCTGGCTGCCTTTGATCTATTCATTCCCAATAAACATCAATAAATCACTTGCCATAGTAACGCCAGACTCAGTGACGTCATATCTGGCCTGTCAACTCTCTGTCAGTGCAACTTCAGGGACTTTTGGTTAGTTTTGTGACATAATCACATGGACATGCATTTTGATATTGATGATCCTTATACTGAATGGGTAGAGATATAGTCTCTCTCTTCATTAGGAAGGGTTAGCTATTTTGGGGACCAATAATTTAAGTGTAGACTGAAGCACTCATGGTGCATTCTTTAGGAGGGACCCATGTATATTCATGAATTGTAGTAGTTTTCCAAGTGGTTTAATTAGTCCATTCAGCATTACCTACTAAAACTTAAATAAAGTAATCTTGCTACTTATGACAGCATTGTCAGAAGAAATGCTTTAAAAAATCTGCCAGTGCACTTAGAAATATGAGAACCTTTCAAAGTGGCATGATTTGAACTTAGTAAGCAGCAAGCAACACAATGAATAACATAAAATATATGGAACTGTATGTACATTTCCTCACCACCTTAAGTATACTTAAGTTTAACATACTTGTTTTGTAATAGAAGAAACTATACTTGTTCACAGTAGATTTTGTAGTCTTAGTCTACATACTGACATTTGGAAAGTTTGGAACGTTTTAAAGTGCAATAGTAATATACTCTAACACACATTTTATTTAAATAATACACTTTAATATGTTGAATTTCAGGTTAGTGCCATCAAATAATGACACTTGTAAAATGGATTCAAAACTTTGTCCTTCGACGTAATTTGAAAAGTCTAGGCTGTAAACGTAATTCAGTTTTTGAAGAACTTGGTTTTCAGAAAAGTTGGATATAATCTTCAAAGAGGTGAGCTATAGTTTGGACTTTAAGACTCTAGGAGAATCTTTCTCTGGTGAATTCACACATTTTCAAGTACTCTGTCTTTCTGTTTTTGGTTTAAGTGAACTAGTCATGATGTATGATATATCTTTTACATTTAGTAAAAGTGTAATCTTTACATTTGTAGCTTTTGGGGGTTACCACATAAAACATAAATTATTATGACAATTGCCTCCTGCTAAATGCTGTTTTATTAATCAGACTGGAAATGTTATTTTTTCTATTAGCAGCATAGGCAAAAGTATTTTTTACACTTTTTAAAAACAGCTAAGAAATAGCAGGTTAGTTAAGAAATATTCATTACAAAAACTTGACTGCAGGACTAATAGGAGATGGAAGAATGGTTTTACTCTATCAAAATGACCCGTCAAAACGACTTTGTTTCATATTTGATTTAATTGTCTCTCTCCTGACAGGCACATTCATCAATAGCTTAATGGTCAATCAGAAGTTGGCAGAGTGAGTGCTTTCATTCTTTCCCATACACTAGCTTTGGCTTTACTTTATCAAAATGCCTCTGCCTAATGGATATGGGGGATGTAGAATGACTGAAGGGCTACTTATTTAAGAAGAGTGGGGGGAAAAACACCAAAAACATTTATGCTGTTGATAAGTGCATGAAGATAAATAAGTGTGCTGTGTGAGGGGTTTTTTTTATTATGAGGCACAAGAAACTTCTCATTTTTTCCCTTCTTTTTGGCTTCACAGCTGCAAGTTATAAGGTTCATGACTGCTTTTGTGGCATTCTGAAAGTGATGACAAATTGATTGCTTTGTACCGGTGGACCAAAAATAAATAAATTTAAAAAAGGACTGGAAGGATGGGGGGAATGAAAGATGTCTGCTGATTGGTAACTCAGGAAATCCAGTCCCCAGCAACCTTGAGAATACTCTAGATTTTTTTTCTCTCCAAACTGAAAGGTCCGCTCAGCCATAAAAAAAGAAAAGTTGTTTTGCCAGCTTCATTAGTGTTCACCTAATTAGCTGTAAACCTGATGGATTCCTGACAGCTTTAATGATTGGAGATGACAAGCTCCACGCAGTGTCATCCAGCAGAATTAGGTTTGCAGCTAGTTTGATGTAATCAAGTTGATATTACACAGTCCTGGTTGCCTTTAGTTGTGCATTAACTCAATTTTCTGCTGCAGGTGACAAATGGGCTTTGGTACCTGGATAATCATGTCATAGGAATTAGGGCCCTTTTAATGGTCTGGAGTAGAATAACAACAACAAAGAACTCTCAGCAGTACAGAGCTTGCAGACATAACAGACAGGTGCACAAATTCTTTATGTCTAGCCCAAGTGTTAACACCACACTGTAGAAGACTAAAGCTGTCTCTAAGAATCAAGAATCCATAAAAATGAAAATTTCAGTTTGTTTGCTTTAAGACTGATGAATATCATGGATAAATTAGGGGGGAAATGTCAGAGGATCATAGTTTTTAACTACACTTGTTAATGTAAGGGAAAGATCTAAATTACAGTTGCTGTTCCAGTGAGATATTGGACAGTGACTTTTGCCATTTAAGTTAGAAGGGAGAAAAACACTTATTAGTTAAAGGCTACTGTCTAGGAGAAATACTATACTAATGGAGGCCAGTCTGGTTCATGCAAACAATAATTATCTATCTTTAAATTATAGCTTTTTATTATTTTATTATTATTATTATTATTTTTTACAAACACATCTATTTAAAAGATCAAGACAATGTGGTTATAGTTCTCATTGACTGAAAAGACTTAATACACATTCTGTATACATTCTATTCTCACTCTTTAAAAGGACTGGAAACTGTAATGGTTTGTTGGAAACTCATTTACGTTTTTTTTTATTGAATGAAACAGTTACTGGTTTCAGGCCCAGACAATAATGCTGCATTTGAAACCTCTTATAGAACTTGGGGCTGTGATATTTTTTCGACTAAAATGTGTTCCAACCAGTAGAAATAATCCACACACTTTCTCTGCTCTATTTAGCTCTCTAAACCCAACCTTAGTTTTTACATTCTGAAGAGGCACATACCATCAACATGAACACTTTAATATAACTGATTAATTTTCAAAGGTGCTGAGCATCTCTAATTTCCATTGAATTCAGTGGTGTTTGTGGGTTCTCAGCAGCTTTGAAAATCAGGCCAAAAGTGTATAACAAAAATTCTGTTGAGAGATAACACATAGGTCTTTAGACAAAATTCTAGACATGCAGATATGAGTTCAGGAAGTTGAACGCATTCCGTAATTCATGGGAATTGCTTGAAGCTACATAAATGCCCGGCAACTACATACATACCCCCCAAAGTAAATGTAGTGATAAAGTAGACTACCTATAAAGGTACTTGCAGTGTCAGCCCTTGGTATGTTATTTGCCTCCAAACCTGCCACATATTTTTCTGTTGGACAGAGATTCTTCCTAGCAGCAAGCTGACAAAATGATTAGTTATGGCTGTCCTCTGCTTTTTTTTTCTGCAAAGTGTGAGGAACAATGCAAAAAGAAAACAGGGCATAAATGTAAAAAGGCCTGATAGATTCCACTGAATATCCTGCTGGAAAACAGAATTTTCGAGAATCAGCTGCCATTGCTCCCATTAGCTTGACAGCTGTCAATTAGGGCTTCAGTGCTCTCCTGGGCCACAGTTTATTGCGTGCGGTTGATGTTGTCATTTTGTTCTCAGTTTTGCCTTGAGCGCTATCGTGAGCAGGAGTGAAATAGTCAATAACTGATGTATCAGCAGTTATTTCTTAAATTGGCTCACAAGTCTGCATTTTTCCTCTTTTTACTAAAGATTGTTTTGTAAAGTGATTAGAATGAATTGTGACTGCTGCAGGGTTATGGGAAATGCAGTGAAGCTAGGGTGAGTTAGCAGAATTAGAGTGGTTCCTTTTTGTCAATGCTGTTTTCAGGATTAGTGTAAACTAGAGTATAGAAAAGATCACCTTCGGGGTATGAAGTGCATAGTAAATTTTAAAGTGTGTTGTATACATGATTACGTATACATGTAGTGATAAATGAGTGAGTGAAAATAAATCATTTACCATAGCATAAAGTAGTCTCACAAGTAGCTTTCTGTACAAACCTTGTAACTAGCTAGCCTTACCATATAGTAGTCTATATTTTAATCCAATATCTTGACTGTTTCTCAGCTCATCCAAATATAGTCTTGTAAATTTGAATACAGCCCCATTTCATGACACAACTACTAGATCAACTGTAAAAATGCCTAAAATACTCTATTGCAAAGTAGGGGTGGTCGTGTGTGTGCGTGTTTGTGTGTGTATGTATATATACAGTACTGAAAATAACACACCTAGCACAATCGTGTTATCTGTCAATTACATGAGATGGGCTCTTTAGTAAATGATACTCAGGTGTTCAAGTCTCGGATATTTTTATTCAGTTACACCCCAAATTGTGGTTTATGTGCTTGAAGTTAAAAATGAAAGGTGAAGACAGTATATTGTATTTAGTAACAATGATATGGACTGGTACATCCAGACAGATAATATGGAGTTGTAATTAGACTGAATAGACAGGCATTCATTTTTAAATTTTTTGACACATGCATAAAATAGTCATATAATAAGATAAGATGACAATTTTATGTTAGGTTGATAAAGTGTCCCGATACATGCATTTAAATGTCTGTAAGCCTTTTTTTATCCAGACAGATTAATTCTAGTTTCCAGCATTTGCAGTTAGTCATTAAATTAATTTTAAAAATCCCACTAAACAATGGATGTGTTCTTTTTTTGTGTGTCATTACCTAAAGCATGAGAACTGGAAACATGTATTCAGTTAGTTTTTCCTTGATTTCAACATTACTAATAAATTACATCAAAAATTGGTTCAAAGGATTCAAGCCATCATCCATGAGCAGAATGCATTGTAGTTTTTTAAGAATAATAATGCAGAATAGAACATTATAAGTGCTTGAAATTGTTTATGACCATTTACATGAAAAAACTGTAATGGCTCAGATAAAGGGATTGTTGTCATAAAGACTGTAAGACTTCTTCCCCATAATTTTCCCAATTTTACGACTGAAAGACATTTTTTAGCCAACAGATAGTTCATCAGTATTTAATAGTCTACAGAATTTAAACACTTTTCATTGTAATCATAAAGATTGAAATTATTTAAAGAAAACAATCAGTGGTGTATACTCCGGGAAAAAACAATCACCAAAAGGTCATAGAATACCTGAAAGCTTTTTGCCATTATCTTGTTTGCTGAGACAGTAAAGGTGTATCTCCAAGAATAATCTACCTTTGTGTTTGTGCTTAATTATAAATTATTAATTCATAATGTCAGAACACATGTTATTAATTATGACTCTCTTTTCTTCATCCAGAACAGCTGTTTGGGAATCGGGTAAGTTCACTACATTTTTTGGCATGGGAGTTCACCAAATGAAGAACTCTCCATTCCCAACCCACGTTACCACTCAACTCCCCTTCTTTTCATATTAGTTTTTTTTTTAAGTGGTTAGAGTAAATTTTACATTGTTTAGAGTAAACTTCTGATCTTTCACATAATTAAGCACATTCACAATAAACAGACATTTTTGTGGAGGTGGTTATGTACTGGCCATGAATAATTCTTGTTTTAGCAAGGCTATATTAAGGTAGAGAGGTCAAAAGGACACCTCCATAAGCTTCTAGTGGGGGAAAGTAATACAATTTTCATGCCCCTCTACCAAACTCCCACCAAACTTAACAAGTTTATGTTGAAGAAAGAGCTGTATTATTATACGTTTGGAATGACTGAAATTCATTTACTTTTGATATTTCATTTTTATCATTAAATTGAGCCCTGTGTTTCAGTTTCTTATGTGTTCTTTGTGGAATGCATGTTGCATAAAATAGGCAATTTTTAATGAACAATTTAATGTAAATGGGTTCTGAATTTAAATTAATATTAATGAAGCTTTGAGTGAATTTATTTTGCATACGTAAAGGCTTGTAACTCTTTCACCCACACAGTCTTGTCTTTATGTACTAACACATTTGTTAGGTGAATTGGCTAGTTTCCATTTTTTGTGATAAAACAATCTTTAATGGATTTTATATGGTTATTTGTGCCAGTTCAGCTTTAAGCAGGCCAGTATCTCTATTTAAAAATATACTTGATTTTACACGCACATGTGAATAGTTAATATTTTAAACATCTATTGCCCCTCTGTTTCTTAAATTTTTGACTTTAGTTTTGCCTTTATGCTTGGGGAGAAATTTATTCCGACAATAGTTACTACAATCAAGATGTTTTCTTTCTTTGGCTTACCTCTAATGTATTATGTATTCAGGAATGATGGGATGTTCTATAATTAATTCTGTTAGATATAATTGCTATAATCACTTTGATGCTACACATAATAAAAGTAATATGGTAAGCATATGAAAAAATATAAACACCTTATTGTAACACTCTAAGTAAAATTCTTTTAAAAAAATCTTGTTTAAAGCTAAACTTCCTGTTCCTTATTTTGTCAAAGATGACACTTTTATTTAAATGACATTAATTTTTAAACGAATGGATTTTGGAAATGGAAAAGTCTCTAACTGGTGGAGAATCTCAGCTAGTTGTGTGTATGTATATTTGACACTGTAATCCATTAAAAATATAGTTATTTAAGAAGCCAGTCTTTACAGATGTTGCCAGTGACATGTAAATATCACTGTATATCTCATGAAATAAGAGACAGATTTGTATGTTGCATTAAAATCGAATACGTAGTAAATAACAGAAATGGAGCAGTTATCAATTGAATACTTTCTTGTCGTGCAGAATTATGGGAAATATAAAATGTATGAAGCTTAGCAAGTAACTAGAGAGCAACTTTTGTGGGTATATGCCCAAGTGGGGATGATTTTTTTTTCTTTTTTTAGAAGTAGCTTTGAATTATTGTTTGCAAACAGTTTTTTGATAGGGAGGAAATGGGGAAAAAGATGTCCAGTGGGATATCACTGAAACAAAAATGTTGATGTGGTCATAGTTCTTAATTAGTTGCACTCCATAGTTAATGCTGCAAAGATCACTTGGTTTTTGTCTACATGCTTGTAGGTCTCTCCCCAACCCATTTATATTTTACTATTCTGTGTTTTCTAAGCAATTGAGTGTACAGATCAGGCTTAGAATGTGAATTATAAAGAAAAGTAGAAAAATATAGTTAATGTAGAGTGAAAAAAGACCCCCCCCAGTGTTATTTTCAAATAATACATAGTCTTTGTGTAGTGGGGAGAAGAGGTATTATGTTTAACTTCTGTAAGCTGAACAAACAATCCCAAACCAACCTCTTACTGAATTGTTCTAAAGGAAGAACAGCATAGAGAAGGGTGCTGTTTTTGAGTATTTCTGGGACTGGGCTCTGTGCCTGAAGTCCTTTTCCTGCTAGGTCAAGCCTGTTGCTGGAGGGCCAGATCTCAGCGGGGCCTCCAGAGGCTTGGCGAGGCTGTTCAAGACTGGCAGCCATCAGTCATCCATCTGTGACACAGAGTCTGTTTTTGATGGCAGGGATGATAAAAGGCCTGGGAACTGTATAGGCCCTTGTAATCAGGGCCAGTGCTGACATTCTTCTCAACTTTGACAGCTTCTTCCTTTTCTCTCTTCACCGCCAAGACTGTCTCAACTGATTTTTTTTTCCTCTCTCTCTTGTTTCATGTACTTGATCAGTCTCAGATGCTGGGAATTATTTTTTTCTGAAGGGAGGGGGAGTGTTTCTTTTGGTTTGTGGGTTGGGCAGGTGTGAGAGGAAGTCTGTTTTTTTTTTTTTTTTTTTTGTACTGTAGGCCTGTTGCTAATTAATGTTCCTCCATAAGATTCTGTCGGAGTTGAGTAATGTTTTTGATCTTTATGCCTGATAACTGCATACTTAATGAGATTTCAAAGCTGTGAGTGCAGCTCCCTACAATTATTGACAGATGCCTTTTCTTTGCCATTGGGTTCAGCTTCATAAATCCTCTTGCAGTAATGAGGTTCAGAAGTGCCACCCTGCCAGTGAGCTAATGAAATGGGGGGGGGAGGGAGCAGCTCAAGCCTGCCTGACACATTTTTTTCCTTTAAAATTTACTATGCAGATGTCAAGCTGTGGGACGATTACTTCAAACATGCTAATTTTTATCTTGCTTTTGTGTCAAGCCTGCGTGCCATTTTTTCCCCCAGTAATAAATAAAAATAGAAATCTCAACCTATTTAAATTTTATCATGGATCATAACTGTTGAAGACTTTGATAGATGTATGTTCTTTTGCAGTTTCCAGTCAGTGGAACAGTTTTTTGAAATCTGAAGGGCAGAGAGAGGATGGAAAAAAAAAAAAGCTCTTTGGGCCGCACGTCAGCCTGCCCTAACCATGCACTTGAAACATCGTAGATTTCATTTTAGAGTTCTGAAACTAAATCCTGGTGGAGAATAGCCGCACCATGCCAAAGAGTCGATTTCCTTTTCAGCAGAGCCATATATCACTGACCCACCCTTTCCTCCTGACAGAATGACATGTGTCATTTATCAAATGGTTCCTGCCAGACAGTGAGGGAGGGGGTGTGTGTGTGTGGGGGGGGACGGGACGGGACAGCATAGTTTCATGCAGTGCTGTCTTTTCCCCTTAGTACAGCATGGCTACAACAGTAGTGCTGATTTGGGGAGAGAGAAAGAGACAGGAAGACAGAGAAAGCGTATGTGTGTGTGGTGAGAGGGGGGTAGATTGGCAGAGTGACTGAAGAGGTTATGTTCTTTCATATTATCTGCTAAGTCCTGTTGTTCAAACCTCTTTCTCTCATGCTCTGTTTTTTGTTTTTGTTTTAGTTTGGCAGTTGGGAGAAACTGGCTGACATGTATCATTCAAGCAGCACCAGCTTGCTGGGGGTTGTGTAAATGAATCTGGGAGCTCTCAGTTTCACATGATTCAAACGTGCATTATTGAAGATGGATGTTCCTTAAAAAAAGATTGATGATGGATATCAGGCTTATAGTGCCATTTATCATTTTGAATATTATTTAGACTTGCCGTGTAAAGCTGTAACTTGAGAGCTGGATGAGCTGGGACAGAGTGGAGGCCTCGATGTGCACGTTTTGATTGATGGCTTTGCTTTCTCATTGTTTGTTACCAGATACTAGCTGGTCATTATAGGAGTGCCTTACAGTTGTTTTAGGGGCTGGGTTTGTGTGTGTGTGTGTGTGTGAGAGAGAGAGAGAGAGAGAGAGAGCGTGCTTCAATGGGATAAATTTAATCATTATAATAACATAGACAAATCTAAGGCTTATTGCAAGGATACAGGCAAGCTTTTGCATGAACACAGCTACATACTGTACATAACATTAAAATAGAAACAGGACTGTAGCTGTTAAAGCAAAACATTGTTTGACATTGTCAGGTCTAGTATAAAAATATGCTTTAAAATATGCATATGAAAAGATTAACACAATTCAACTTCTTTTCACTGACTGGCTTACATTTTGATACTACAAGAGTGAAGAAAGCCACGTCCTAGTAAAATAATTATTTCAGTGTTTACAATTTTCACTTCCATCCACCTTCTCCCTCCATTTCAGGGAGTCTTTAAACTGTAGAGTTTACCTTCAGATGTTTGGTACTTGGACTGGCTGGTCTGTCTATATGCTTAGACAGGGTAAGCACTTACTGTTTTTGAAGTACTTCTGCTAGTACCAGGACATCCCCACCTGCTGGAAGAATTAAGGATGCAGCCTTGTATGAGCAGTTAGGTCTTGAGTCACTTGGAACTGTAGGCAGTGACTATCATAAAATGTGTACTTAGTGCAACAATGTAGCGCAGTTTCAGAAATGAATAAAATAGAAACCTAAAATAATCATGCATTCATGCACAAGCATTTGGGGCAAGCTGTTCAAGATCAGTACCAAGTATGACTTTATTTGAGTTTGCTAATTGAATTTAGTATTTCTTGTATGGCAAATACTGTAGAAATTAAAATTATGGTAGGAAAAGTTAGACTACAATAGCTTGTCATTAAAATAAATCAGTTTTAGCTTACGTTAGTTTTTTCTTGATTTTTTTTCTTGATTTCAAAAAGCTTTTCTAGGAGGAAAGGGTTATAACAACATCTAATAAACAATATATAGCATGATGACATGCATTTCACAAACTGATCACTAACTTTGTGTAAGTTTTTTAAACAAAGTTTAGCAGAGATCTGATGTTTGCTGTTCCTTCCACAACTCCCTTTCATTTTACTTTTGGTATTGTTTCTCCAAAAATAAGAAAGAGTCAGATTTATACACTTCATTAAAGTCCAGTGTTACAGAAACTATAAAAAGATAATATTGTTTTCTATAGGGCTTTCTACAGAAGAAGGCAGAACTTTGATCTCCTACCCTTGCAACTTGTGCGACATAGTAGGTAATTGAAGTACAAGTGCCAATTTGCTGGAACAATTGTAAACACACCTTGATACAAATGGCATCATTGCATTCTTACTGATTAGAAAACTTTGCTATTAATAGACACAAAGTCCATTTCAGGTGTAATTGGTAAGGAGCTGAGTGCACTCATGGGGAGAAACCTTGTTTTGTTTTTTGTTCGCTTTTATTCTTATCCCTTTTTTCAGTTTTATAGCTGGAGACATGATTTATTGCAGCCATCCATCTTTGGGGCTCATCCATCACATCCTGGTTGCTAGGCAATCATGGCAGCAGCTGTTTGCTTTGAATCAGACAGAAAAGTTGTCAATCATCAAAGGCAGGTGAATAGCATTAGAAACACGCTATTGTCAGACGGAATAATTAATCAAAGAGAGAAAAGATAATTAAAAAGATATGACCCTTGCAAGTACTTGCTCTGGGTTGCCTGGAAAAAGAAAAACTGCCTGGTCTTTTCTAGACACTTAAGCAGCTGAGGGCTGATAAAATATGCACTCTGCAGTGCATAGTTTTTAATTAATTGAAAAAGGTTCAACATTCAAAGACGATGCTGGAGAAAAGTCTGATTATGAGCAGAAGTAATATTTATTGTTTGCATGAAAGGCTTGACATGGAGTTCTAACTTTCTGTCACAAATCTCCTGCACGCATGCACTAAGCCTCTTACAGCATTACTATCTTCACTGGCAGTGGCTAGAGCATACTGTTAGTCTCTCCAAGTAGAGGTCCTAAAGCTTTCATCCAGCTTTTTCATTTTGGGTTACCTTTGCATTGTATTGTCTCATATGCTATTCCTCATAGTGACTATCATAGTTACTCTAGTTCTGCCATCAGGAAGGCAAGCAAACCTCAACAAGTCTGCAACACTGCACTTAACTCAGCCAGTGGGAGAGGTGTCCAGGCAATAACTTCATCATTTTCAATCAGCTTCTGGAGCAAGAGGTTCTCTCATGAGGTCCTTTCCAAACCAGATCTTCCAATATTATCATTGTTCTTTAACCAGCATAGTAAAAAGCAGTGTCAAGATATCTAATGTGTAAAGGTACTCAGATGCCACAAAAATAGGCTCAGAATAGTGTGCCCCAACACAAAGGTTGGGGCAATAGGTACCTACTACTTGTGTTTTAAAATGTAAAAGGGTCATTGACCTGGTATCAAGAAGTTGGGAAAAGCTCATATTGTGTTCAGCCTGCAAGTCAAGGAATCATTTTTTGAACACTGTAGTAGACAAAAGGCTGGAAGCTTGTAGGCCTAATACTGTAAGCCACAGGTATTAGACAGGAATACTGTTTTATTATAGAGTATATGTATGTTATCCAAGAAACAGTACTTTGCCCACTACACATATTTTGCCAAATGTTTAGAGCCCAGGAAATCTGTTTTTGAGAAAAGTGAAAAGTAGTGGAGTTTAAATATGAAGGTTGGATTATTAGAGTTTACTATTTAGTAAGCATTAAAACAGAACTGACTACCACTTTCTCTCTCCTTTTTGTTTTTGGATACTATACTTGTTTTCCACAGTCCTTCCACAGACTAGCAGGGCTTCTAAAATTGGAAAAGAACCTCAAGTCTTAGGAGTCAGAAGAATAAAAGGACCTTTTTCATTTTCTACAGGTTGGGGTCAATTATCTGAATGGCATGCAGGGATGTAAGCACTTAACTGCTTTTACCAATCTTGGGAGTTAAAAATAATGGGGCATGACTCTCTATATTATTATTACACATCTCAATCCTGGCACACTGTGCTAGAAATGTAACTCCTTGAGTTCAACCTGAGCTAATGCAGGAGGCAAAAATAGTGTCGCCGATGCAGCTCATCTCCTAATTGTGTATAATCTGTATCTCACAAGACACTCTCACACCCAGTTTCACTTGACACAGTTCCAGTGTTTAAATGGAAAACAGAACACCTCTAAAAACAAAAACTACCAAAACAAATTCACAACAGGGTTCCATCTGAATATAGGCTACAATACAATACCCACTACATACAGCTGGAATATTTCCAGTACTGGTGGTAGGAAGCTCAAGGTGAAGCTAACTTGGATGACTTGACGAAACCTGTAACTTCAGTTAATAGTTCTAGTTATTGGATCCTCAGGAAAGGAAATGTTCACCAGAAGCGTGTATAAGTGTCACACTAAAACATGTTGAACCATTGCAGTATCTGTGTTAGAACTGGTTTGAGATGTATCATGAACGTGACATACAACAAAAGTCAGTGCTGCTTGTCATTAAAAATACAATGATATTTTTTTCTAGTGTTGGGATGTTGTTTGGCACTTGAATTCCAAGTTGGATAATTACATTTTTGTTTACTTATGTACTTCCATTTTAGTTGGACGCATTATTCTTTCATTACCGTCGTAAACATAGGGTTGGCTGTGAGTGTGGTTGGCAAATGGATTTATATGAGATATGTATAATGCTATTTGTAGCATGTTTTGGTGCATTATGTAAACATGAGAACTTTATCACTATGTGAAGCAACTTGTAATTGTCATAAAACTCTTTTCCCCGTTATTCAGTTTTTAACTTTTCCCCTTATGTACCAACATCTCAGTAATATCTTTGTAGTGTTTGCTGATTAGAGAGTTTTATTTAATGATAGGGATCCATGGCAAAGTTCAGATTTCCCCAAGTGGAGGGATATAGTGCCATCTTCAATATAGTGTTGAATAAGAGACACATGGATAGATGGCTGAATATTGAAAAACAGGCACCTACTGTTTAGTCTGGTTGTGATTTCTTAGCGGATTATAGGCAAAAGTACTTTCCCATGATAGTCTATTCTCCTTTCTGCTTATAGAAGGAAATTAGATCAGTCTTTGCTCCCTGAATTTTTATATATTCTTTTTCCTAAGGATGCTGGCTAATATTCTTGTGAAATATTGCATGCTCTTGAAATAAGGCAAAATAGTTATTCCCATTCCCAATAATTAATGATTCACATGTAAAATAGTTGGGCATTTGGAAATTATTTTCCTGGCTTCAGACCCCTTCCCTTCCCCACCCCCAGCACCTTATGTATTCAGAAGAAGAAAGCTTTTTGGGGAAGGTAAAATAAACAAGCAACTAAGCCTTGCGGGAGACAGAGTTAATTTAGTTCTTTGTTAGGATTTAAAAGTTGGAAAAAGAGTATCAAACATTTAACAACTTTACAGATGAAGAGAACAATCAGACTTTAGAGGCTTAGTGTAATTGTTGATGGCTCTGGGTTTTTTAGCCAGTGAACGGGCATAGGAAGTAGCGCATAATAAACATCAATATAAATAAAGAATTTAACTCACTTTGTGCTGAGCAAAATGTGATATCCCAGTTAGAGCTACTGAATGTTCATTGATATATATGGAAAAATATCTAGAAGAAACACGCATAGTGTGCTTGGTTGAATTATATACTGTGCATGGCTGAACTGAATAAGGCATATACAAGCCATATACCAGTCTCTCGCATTATATTTATCTGTTGAATATTCTTCCACCTCTGACCCTTCATTACCTGAGACCCAGGGCTTTCTCCACTCTCTTCAGAACCCTCTCTCTTCCTTAAAGACTCCAGTGTCCCTCTTTACCTTGGAAAACTTCTCATGGTGTAGAGTGATGCCCCTTTCATTCCACTCCTTCAAGGCTGTCTGTCTCTTTTCACTCCTCTCAGTCTTGGTTGCCACTTCATCTCAAATTCTCACAAGGCTGCTTGTTAGGTTCACAGTCTCCCAATCCTGAAAGACTCTTCAGTGATGCAGGAATATTTCTGTTCACCCTGCAGTTTGTCAACAGCGTGGTGAAGAAAACCTCTGCTGACTGAACTTGGAGTTTGGGAAATGTCCAGGTTTCCCTGAGTAATTTCCTTAGCTATTGCACAAGGGAGATTGGGGCAACATTTGTACTCCAGGCTCAGTCTGCTGCAGACAGGAGAATTTCCTGCCTCATTGCTATGAAATGGGGTCTCAAGTAGTCTCTTGTCTCATCCAGCAGAGGCTTTCTGGGACACTGTTTCTGGAATGATGGGTGTGAAAGGCAGTGGATCTGCTGTACTAGGTGGAAGACAGCCACCTCATGCAACCTGAAGATCCAGGGAGAAAACCAGATGGCCTTGAAGCCACAGAATAGTGGAATAGTTTTAAGCCACCAGGTGGCTCCCCCAGCCCCATGTAGACTTCAAGATAGAGTGGTGCAAAAGAGACTTTTGTGGAGAGAAGAGGTGTCAGAGTCTGGTGGGAAAGTCTTGTGAGAAGAGAAGCCTAGAGCCTTGGAGGAGAAAATAAACTAGTATTTAAGGGCCTTAATAGCTGACTATTAGGTCCCTAAAATATAAATATCTGAATCCATATATCGGCCTTATTTACTCATCAGCCTTTAAAACAATTGTTTATTTTTAAACACACAACTTGCTTTCCATCCTGTCAGATCTAGCTAATCCAAAAACACTTTGCAAGCACTATACTAATTGAATTAGTTGGATAATTTGTGCGTAATAATACAGTATTGGTTACTTTATGGGTAGGATAGAGAGACATAAAAATAAACCAAGTGTGGACTAACTGGTTCTGACTTGTTTTAACTTTTTTATTCAAAGTATTTGAAAAGTAGAAGGAAATAGAATCTGAAACAGCAGGGGAAAAGTGTGAGTGTTTTTTATATAGTGAAATTTACCCAGCATACCACGTCTTCCTTTTTTTCCCCCACTCTGGCCTGCAATAAAATGGTTCCTATCTGTATTAGTTAGTATGCTTTCTCTATAAAATAGTCTAGAAGTAGTGAAATCTTACTATGTGACTGCATTTCATATTGTGATGCCCAGCTGAATAAGCAGTAGGACAAGCTTACAATCAGCTGTGAGAAGAAAAGAAGGTACAATTTTACAGCACATTCTTGTTCTTAGGAGTGTGCAACACAAATTTGTGTGACTCAAAACCTCAATCTGGCCTTTATGATTAAGCAATAAAATAAATTACAAAACAAAGTTATTGTCATTTTGAAACTTGTATACTCATTGCTTGTGAAAGAACCTAAGTATTTAACATCTCTCAAAGGAAAACATCTTTCATTACTTGGCATGTTCGGTGGTACTAGTTTTCAGCTAACAAAAATGTACTTGTTTGCATTAGTGTAGAGTCAGGAACTTATTTGTAGATGGCAAAAGAAATTTGTGAGATAAATTTACTGATTATTGATAAAAGAAAGCTACATAGTTAAAAATGCAGGACAGAACCATAGTTCTGCCTACTAGCAAAGTTCAAAAGTGTGTAGTTGGACTCTGCCGTTATCTTCATACAAAGTATAGTTGGGTTGCATTGCTTAATCCCATTGGTATTGGACTGTGTTTTTTTCTGTGTTTGAACAATGCCTAGCTCAATGGGATCCACAATACTAATAAATAAATAACTAATAATAATTAATTAACCTCTTGAGCACCCCAAGGCTTGTAGCATGTATCCAACAAAAAAGTTCTTACAAGATCTTTAATGCATGAGACCATGTATAAGTAATGATTACTATAGTCCGTATCACCACTGATGTACCCAGTGCTTTACAGCAGGGGTTCTCAAACTTCATTGTACTGCGACCCCCTTCTGACAACAAAAATTACTACACAACGCAGGACAGAAGCCTGAGTCTGCCCAAGCACTGCTGCCCTTGCGAGGGGCAAAGCTCGAGCCCCACCATTTTGGGCGGGGGGGGGAGGGGGCAAAGTTGAAGCTAAATGGCTTCAGTCCCAGGCCGGGGGGCTGTAAAGAAACCCTGAGGCTTCGGCCTGGGTGGTGGGGCTTGGGCTTCAGCCCTGGTCCCCAGCAAGTCTAAGCCAGCCCTGGAGACCCCATTAAAATGGTCGTGACCCACTTTGGGGTCCCGACCCACAGTTTGAGAACTGCTGCTTTACAGGCATTAAAAGGGCAAGCTTCCCACCCTGAGGAACTTGTCTCAACCATGTGTTCTTATATAAATCTATTCTGTGTGGAACACAACTTAATTGAGAGGTTGTCTCAGGAGTACCTGACTCTCCCATTCACAATACTGTGTCATTCCTGTTGCATTTGCAGCAGTTGCTTACCTGGGAAAGTAATAATAGGAAAGTATTTGATTTTTTTTTTTTTTTTTTTGTAGCTGCTGAAAGCAAGGCAGAGAGCCAATATCATGGGACAAACTGGCTCTCTGCAGACCCACCAGCAAGTACTCAGTGGGCTGCTGTTTGAGAAGTGCTTATCTGAATTACATGTCCTATCACTGTAGAAAATATTAGATTTACAAATTAATCAACAAAGCCCAAAGTACGCTAGGGCCATGGATCATAAACAGTTAATATTTTAAGTGACTAATATTAGCCAGATATGGGTCAAAATAAACTTGGGTGTTCTTGTTGGGACTGCCCTGAACATCCTTATTGCTGTTGTCAATTAAGGAATAGGGGTTTTGTTTTTGTTTGTTTTTTTTTGGGGGGGGGGGATTTTTTCACATTTAGCCAGTACACAGAACAAGTTCGCTGCTTGTTGCTAGAGGCAGGGTTTGAAGTCAGCAGTGCTGCTGTTGGCTATTATTGGGAGTAAATAGAGGGGAAATCAATACCATCATTGGTTGCTCTTACAAGACCCAATCCAAAGCCCATTTGAAGTCAATAGGAGTCTTTGGATCAGGCCCACAGTCTCAACTCTAGGAATGAAGCTGGAAAAGATCACAAGGTAGAGAATATTTTTTAAACTTTGTCTTACATGCTGTCTATCCGTGGGATTTGTAGAGTGCCCATCACTGTATTATCTAGGGGCCAGTTTTTTAAGGTATTTGGACATCTGAAGATGCAGAGCGGTGCCTACTGGGATTTTCAGAATGCCCAAATACCTAAATCAGGTGCCTGGGTTCTTTTGAAAATCCCCCTAGGTGTCTACCTGCATCTTTAGGTGCATAACTACATTTGAAAATATTCCCCTACGTGCTTAGCAGTCCTTTTTTCCTGCGCAATGTATGTTACTAATGAGTCAGGACATAGAATGCCAACATGGAAAATGCTATCAGGTTTACAATTATAATTTGTTTCACAGTGGCTATGCAATTAGTAATCCGGTGTCAAGGAAGTTTTATTAATATCAGTAATTGTATTGTATTAGTTTATAAATGGAAAGTATTATCACAATCAAGAATCTATCTTGATAGATAATGTCATTGTGCAAATTTGGCGATGGATCCTATTCCAAAAATGCACTCTTCATCCTTAATGTTTTAGCACAAAATTACACTGGCTATAGGTAATATGTCAAGTCTCCCTAAAAATTTGATCTTGATTTTTCGTCCCGTGACAATACTTTATTCAATAAATCAAAATCTTCCTTAACTGTTAGCAGCCAACTTATTTAATGGTTATTTCTGAAATGTTGATACAGGGTTTTTAGCAGTTAATAGTGTTTATACATTCCAGAAACATTAAGTAGCTAGGTTATACTGGAATTCAGTAAATTGCCCTGAAATGTGTGGGAGCACTATATACTGTGCTGTATCTCAGTAATCTGTTGCCAGACGTACCATGACATACCAAATGTAATAATAAAGTTTATAATGATGGTATTGTTAGGCGGCACATATCACACATTATCACTGAGAAGTGAAGGAGCAAGGCCAGTTGCCCAATGTTTAGACTGTAGCATTAGAACACTGCAGATGTTCTTATCTTATGAAGATAATTTTGTGCTGAATCAGTGATTTTATACATTCTTTGTATGGAAACATGCTCTTTGCCTTCGTAATATTTCTGGAGAAAATAAAAGGAAGGGTATAGTTTTTATAGATGCCAAGGTTACTTCCCATATTTCTTTTAGAAATGGAGTTCAGCAAACGCACCCGAGTTCATTTGTAATTTTTCTGCAGTTTACTTTTTCTCCATGGATTCTCCTGCATTGCTATTTAAAATGGACATTCTATTAAAATCAATAGAACATCTAGACAGACCAGGTACAGCCCCCAGTACATAGGTAGTTGTGTTCCGGATGCACCATCCTTGATATATTCGGGAGCAGTGTGGTGGGTAACACAGCAACAAGATACGTGGCCTAAAACTATTAGTGTTTTTTAAAATCTGTGTACATAGATGCATTTTCAGAAAATGTCATCTTCATCAGGGTTTTTAATTCTGTTCATTATGACAAAACACAGCAAGCAAAGACAGAGCATGAAATACAGCTGCAGTCTTGAAGTTTCAAGTCACATTTTAGCCATACAACAATGTGTATTATTATTATCATGATTGTCTTTTGGTGCTTGTATGTATGTAAATTAGATTAAAAATAAGATCAAGGCAGACATGAAATATCAGTGACAAAACCAGAAAAAGATGAATAAGCTATTACAAGCTATGAAAAATAAAAAAGATGCTCTTATTAATTTGACAGTGAACCAAAAATCACAAATTGTATGACATGAGAATATTTTAAATATATATTTACCTTAAAGCTTTGTTGAAGCCATGACTCCTTACCGCACCTCTGGTCTGTCAGGAATTCCGTTACAAAATCCTCTTTGGAGATGTTTGTGATTCAGTTGTATAGTTCTCTAGTATTTGAAATGTCACATTGTTTGGCTTAGCATAGCAGTATTTGTAAGTTTTGGTGTGTATTTTAAATATTTCTTAAATTGCAAATTCACACAAAAAAGTTTTTAATTTTTAGACTTTGGTTTTTAACATGGTCTTGTTTTTAATCTATTTTAAAATGAAATTTTGCAGGTAACCATTCCAAAGACAAAACCATTGAAATAAAATAGCTGATATTTTGAAGCTGAAATAGAGCTGTACTGCATACATAGCAATTTGTTTGTATAATCATTTTTACTATGTTTTTGTTTGTATGGATCCAAAACTTGCAAACACAGGGCCAAATTTAGGAGTCTAAGCTGCATCTGAGGAGGGAGGGGGACCACGGTCTAAGGGAATTTAAGTAACCTGATGTAAATGCTGTTGGAATAAAGTGTACGTAAGCCCAAGTGAGATTCCTTCGTGCATCACCTCTGAATTTGGACCATTGGCCCAGTCTTGGAGCTGCTTCACATCTGGCATTTATGTTGAATTCAGTGAGCACTCTCTGCATGGAGTGACTGCAGGACCCGTTACTGTAGTGCAGATCCTATACTGTACTAATGATGATTCCAGCATATATTATAATAGCTTATGATGCAGAGTATGTAAGGAACACATACTAATATACTATATAATATGTATTTCTCTCTAAACAGGAATGTAAACCTTTCCTAAGCCACTTTCACTTTCATAGACCCTGATATGAAAATGTACCCCAAATACATCATAAACACATTTCATGTTATGAACACCCAGAATATCATCTGTGCTATTAATAATATGAATTTCCAGAATGTTTAGAATTTTCAGCTAAATGTTAATGGGTCTGTTTGTATGTCATGTCCAAATGAGAGTAGGATCACGCAACATGCAGTCACATTTTGCTTTCCTTTTTAATGTTATCATGAGGGAAAATAAATGGAATCAAAAAAATTACATTAAAATAATATTAAAGATTTGTCTTTAACCCACAAAATCAAGGGCATTTGCAAAATACAGCTTCGGTATGCATCCATTCCATTGTACCGGAGCACTGAAGGGATTTGATTATATGTGCTACGCAAGGTAGCTTGAATCAGAGCCAACCCTATGTGCCTGTGAAACTGGCAACTGCAGAGCTTATTATTGGAAGCAGGGCTTAAGGTAATTGTACTTTCAAGGTCTCGTGTCCAGTGTGACAATAGCTGTTTTGATATCTTTAGGGGACCGTGTGTGACTCTGGGTTTAGGAGAGGGGTGGGGTTTAGGGAACTGAGCACAAGACTGGGAGCTAGGAATTCCTGAATTCTCTGTGGCGTCACAGGCAAATCACAGAATCTTTCTGTGCCTCAATTTCCCATCTGTAAAGTGGAGGTAATTACAGTAGCTCACTGAGGTGCTGTGAGGATTAATGTTACAAGTAGAATTTTAAAGATGAACAATGACATGTCAGTGATGATTATTAAAGGCAGCGTTTATGATTTAACTTACTATTTTCTTGCTTTCACATATATGTGTAACCTTTCACATAATTTGAAAGTATCTCCCCCACAATTAGTCATTTGGCAGACATTGAACTATTTAGGGTAAGGAACTTGCATGTCAGGCAGGGACAGCTGCTCTGGGAAATAGCTTGTTTTGCAAGTTTTTAAAACCAAAAACTGTAGTAGAGGTAAAGCAGCTGCAGAGAAAAATGCTCTTTTTACAATTAAAAAAGGATGATTCTAAATTAAAACAAAAACAAACAAGAAAAAAAAAAACTTCTGAAAGCTCTTTGAGAGGAAGTGAAGGAGAAATAAGTCTAAGGAATGCCAATACAGCTAATGTTACAGTTGTCCCAATTACTCATATCCGAAACTAGAGATTGAGGAAGCTAGGTAAAAATGGGCCAAATTTTGGTCTCGGATCTTTGTGCATGTGGCTCCCATTCATGTCAGTAGTTATTCTATATATGAATCTCAGTTTAAAATTTGGCTTCAATTTTTTTAATTACTATATTTTAATCAAATATAAATATGTATAAAGTCAAACAATAAGGGAATCAATGTCCTTCATGCATATATGGATACAATCTTTTTTAGATATATGCAAAAAATCATAACTGACATTTTAATAAGTTAAATATATATTTAGAAATTAAATATGGCATATTCTAATACTTCTAGACAATTTCAGGAAATATAAAGGTGATATTCTTTATGTAATTGGTTAGTCTACTCAATCAACTGTACATTTTGTGGCCAAATCTTACAGCCCTTATTCAGGACTCACCTCGCTGATTTCAGTGGGACTTTACTCACAGACTACAGTGAGCAGGATTTGGTCCTGTCTTTCTTTTGTCAAATACAGTTTCTTGGGAAATTTACAAATGGCAATTCTCCTCTTCTGTACTATGTATATGTACATAACCGAATGTGTGATGATTTTTTTTAAAGAGCTATAGAGCTAGCTATCTGTATGTACACAGAGATAGAGTGTATGCACATGTGGTTGTGATATCTATGTGATAACTTCTTTGTCACATGCCTGTGTAATTTATTAAGTACCTATAATCCATTGCCTGCTGTCTCCCTGGGAGTTGTTCTAACATTCTAACCCGTGAACAGCTTCAAACAGCTGTCATTTTATAAGAGCTTGTCAGGGAAAAGTTCCTTCCTTTTCCCCCTTAGTATGGAATTTCCCCCTAAATTATACCTACTTGAGGTCCAGGACATGGCAAAAAAACAATTCTGGGCCAGAAATTATGTTTATAAATACAAAAGTATCATGGCTTTAAGGTATGTCATTTTACATTCTTGTAGGGAAAGAGACAGGAGTTTTGTACTACTGGAAAGGAGAGGCTCTCAGCACTTGACTCTATCCCTGAAGAGGACTAATAAATTAGACTTAACATTTGTTTGTGTAAAAAGCTATATTATGTCATTTTTGAAGGGTGTTTTGTATTTTTTCCTACTTTGAGCCTGGATATACTTGGACTCATGGTATCTCAGGCCATGTTACAGCTGGAGTGTTACAAGAAATAGTCACAATAAAATGTTTGAAAACTCTTTTTTTAAAACATTCCTAAAATATGTTACTGAAAAAAACCTGTGTGGCATGGATAAAAACACATGATAATGTGGCATAGAATAAAGGTTTAATCAGCACTCATTTTGGATGATCCACAACCCACATTTGTGGCTTTGAACACACACACACACACACACACACACACACATACATATTCATTTTGTAGTTACTCAACTGCTATTTGTATAATTTGTTTCTCTTGCATACTCTGTTCTGATTATTTACTGTAAAGTGGTCTTTGTTTAATTGATTTCTGTCTGCCAAGGAAGAAAGTTTGCACTTCTAACACTCACATCTGTCAGTACCATACCAAAGGACTCAATCCCACAAGAGAGAAATTGAAGAAATGAAAACAAATACGTTATAAAATGAAGTGACAATAATGTGTAGTAGTATAAAGATTGCTTTGGGCTGCTTTTGAAAAAGACAGTTAATGACTTGTCCTAGTAGATGGTAGGGGAATGGTACAGATACATCTACCTACCTTTAGACCATGAGAATAAGGAAGATAGTGTAGTCTAGATGTCAAAGGAGGGAACAAGGGGAGGATTTTTGAGTTCTCTTCCCTGCCATATCACACCAGACCACATCAATTCTGCAGTCCTTTCCCATATTGAATAGTACATTTCAGCTGGACTGTCTTGGATGTGAAGGTATTACTCAACATGAGCACCTTTGGCAGAATCAGGCCCATATATGCGTACTGTACTTCACATTGCCATTGATCTGACATGTGTAAAGCTCGTTTGAGTTCCTCACATAAAAGGTGCTGCCCTAAGTATCAGAATACAGGTAACTCTCTGCCTCGCCCCAATGTTAGGAGTTTGTCCACTGGTGTAGTATGTGTCTTTTTGGGGGTGGAGCGGAGAGGATTTGAGTGTAAAAATAAAAATGTTCAGGGTTTGAATCTTTTTAGTCAACACAGTACACACACTGGAATTTCACTAGCACATACACGAAAACTTATTGATACAAGCAACTGCTAGTGTATGTTTAACATTTAATGACATTGAATGCTGGCCTAATGTTGCTAAAGTATTCAAGTCTCTCTTAAGATTGTAATTGAAGTAACATGATATAAATGTAAACTTTAGCTTAGAGCACACAGAACACATGAGACAGTTTGACACCTTCATTTCAGCAGTAAGAAATTACCATTGTCTCTTGGTTTTTGCTTCTAGCTTATATGACCAAGCCAAAAAGTAATTACACAATTAGCGTTGACATGCTGGTTCCTGTAATATTTCTTCCTTAAGTTTTTGGTGGCTTATTTCTACTTCAGATTACCCAGTCCTTTACGAAGATGTCCATTTTCATTGCAATAAATTTGCTCATGAAGATTGCAAGTCTTGCATAATTTAATGATGAAAAGGCAGCATTTCATTTTCTCCAAATGTAGTTATTTGTAGATTAAAGATAAACATTTGTGGAGCTAATATGGTTTTTGTAAGAACTTTGCCACCAACTTGAACACTGAGTGAAACCATTGATGAACTGGAATTGAAAACTACTTCTGCTTAAATTATGATAGGATTATGCTTTTTGAAAGGAGGCATATGCAGTTATGTGCAACTGCTTATCTGAAAGGGAGCCATTTTCCAGAGGTCAGGCAACAGTTAGCTTCCTATTATTGATAGCTCTTGAGTCTTAAAAGTGTCTCCAGTTCACATCCACCCTTGAATGGGAATCACACGCTGGCAGGCACTCAGTATTGGGGGATAGCCTGGGGTTTAAATTATACAATGACCTTGTGATTGGCTCCACGTATCCTGCAAGGATAGGTGGTGTGGTGGCATGGGATTACGTGCCTGGAGGGTTTGTAACCCTCTTGCCCTTAGACTGGCTATGTTCTCTTCTGTACTCTATGCCTGGGGTTTATAGTATAGCCTCAGAGGAGGCATGCTGTTCTATGCCGTAGTTTTCAGGCGCAGCTTGCTTAGGACATGACACTGGAGGTGGGTACAGTTGTGTGTTGCAGGGGTACTTTTTGGAGGGGTTAGGGCTCTTGCTGATTTTATGATGTTTTATGATGTGGAAGAAATGTTTTGCCCATGGTGGTGATTAGCCTTGTGGGTTGACCTTTCCCTCCCCTTGAATACTCTGTGGCAATTGTGGGAGTACTGTGCTGCAAACTTTGTTATGTGGTTGGGATTCCCATGGAGTAGTGCCTGGGGAACTACTACTACTATTATTATTATTATCATCAGTTTCTGTCCTGTGGAGATTGTAGTCCCTTTTTTTGTATGTTCATTCCTCTTGTTTTTTTATCTCAAACTTGAGCATAGAGTGGGGGTTGAGCAATACTTAGAATGCGGGGTGAGTTTTAGATGCAGGGATGGACTCCTACTTTGGGCCACAGATTCAAGGCAGTAGGGGTCGTCAATGTAGATAAAACAGGTTATAGTGGATTACAGATTGAACATGAGTGAACAATGGGATGTGATTGCAAGAAAGGCTTATATAATTCTGGGGTATAATAACAGAAATATCATATGTGAGACATGGGAGGTAATTGTCCCGCTGTAGCTGGCACTGGTGAGGCCGTAGCTGGAGTACTGTGTCCAGTTCTGGGTGCCACACGTTAGGAAAGATGTGGAAAAATTGGAGAGAGTCCAGAGTAGAGTAACAAAATGGATAAAAAGTTAGAAAACCTGACCTATGAGAAAAGGTTAAAAAAACTGCATGTTAGTCTTGAGGGAGGACCTGGTATGTCTTCAGCTATGTTAAGAGCTCTTATACAGAGGAGGGTGTTCAGTTATTCTCCATGACCACTGAAGGTAGGACAAGAAGTAAGGTGGCTTAATCTGGAGCAAAGGGCAATTTAGGTTGGATATCAGGAAAAACTTTCTAACTATAAGCTCTTGAATAGGTATCCAAAGGAGGTTGTAGAATCCCCGTCATCGAAGATTTTTAAGAACAGGTTATACAAACACCTGTCAGGGATGGTCTGGTTTTATTGATTCTGCTGCAGTGCAGGGGATTGTTCTTGATGACTTCTAGAGGTCCCTTCCAACCCTACATTTCTGTGACTGTTGGATTTCACTTTTTGGTGCTGTATCCCTTTTGATTGGGACACATGGCAATGCTTTCTCATCTTGTGGCCTAACAAGCTTGCTATATGGAATATACTGGGGGGCCGTAGTGGATCTGCTGGGGACAGACCAGGTATGTGTAAGGGGTTGCCAGCTTATTAATCACGTGTATAAAGCTGCAGCCACCGCTTAGCCAAATTAATCTGTTTTGTCTTGGTTTTTCACTGTGACTGTATCAAGTTGTTAGTAGCATAGTAATTGTTGTCTTTGTTGGTACTCTGAATCCCCCAGAGGAAACTCAGCACCTCCCAGTATTGGGCTTGATCAGTACAGTGGAAAATCTACTTGGATTGTATAGTTTTAGCTATAAAATATTCTGTATTGTTATGTGTCTAGTGCACAGTACCTCTACTGCAAATCAAGTCTTGACACTTCAAGCAGTACAATGTTACTGGGACCATTTCTAAAGAAATTGACAAAGGAGAGAAGTACTTTCTGTAATGGGCTACTGATGTTTCAGCCAGCTATTCTTTTAACAAGAAAGTGAGAGTACACTTAGTGGCTATTAAATCGTTAATTACAGTATGTACCATGTTCTCTAAACACAGAGTACAGTTAAAAGTTATCAGGAAGGGATATCTTTCCTTAATTTTGAAACTAAGTGCAGGATGTGAGTTTTCAAGCAGGAGCCGTGCACAAAAGTTACATTTCTTCCGATGGAGTGTATATTGATGGTTTTTCTTAATTATTCTTGATGTTTTGCCCATTATGCCATTAGCTTCCATAAAGGACAGAGATAAATAGCCAGTATCCACAAGAACAAAGTGTGAACTGAAAGCATTTAATTATTGATATCTTAGTAAGTAAAGTTCTCAAATGATGTTGTCAAATTCTATAATGATCAGAGAGCAAATGTATCAGCTTGTTGTTGGAATGTGGGGCACAGAATGCACAGTACCTACAGATCTGTGACACCAGCACGTTAAACAATAGGTTTCCTAAATTCTCAGTGTTTATCCAATGTTCACTTCCACAGTGGTAGTTTCTTATCCAGCATTTTTTCCTATGTTTTAAAATGTTTTTTATATTTTTCTCATTTTTTCCATCTCTTCAGTTTAACTTTAATCTTTATTAATTTTTAAACCTGCCCTATAAACATTAAAGAAACATGCACTTTCTCAGTGAGTCAGTGGAGAAATAGCAAAGGTTGTTCTCGTTACCATAATGCTATATTTATGCTAGTTAGTCCTTCCTCACATAATCTGTCACTTCAAAATGTAGGTTACAATGGTAACATACAATAGACAGCTGTTTAATCTATTCTGTTGATAGTCTGGGTTAAGTGCTTCCCTGCTGTCCCATGAAAAACAGGGAATGGGGGGAACACTGCTTTAAAAACTGTGCACGGAGAGTCTGTGTGGGAGGTGTTTGCAGCCTCAAAGGTCAGGAACAGAAAACTGTCTTCCAGACCCTCAGAGCCTGAGGATCTGAAAGGAAACTAGGCAACACCTGAGATTTCCTGGACATACTGCTTGCCAGGCCACCAGGCCACCCATGCTTTCGTTGGCTGCCTCAGCCTTATCCAGGCTCTGTACTGCAGTCTTTTTCTCAATGAGGATATACAGAGGCCGTGGGGGTGATTTAATGCAGGTTCAGCCAGCATTGCTTCATGTGGATTTGCCACTGGAGAGCTGCCAGATGTGGCAGAAGGTTGCCCCGTAGAGTGGCTCCTTCAGCTTGCTTCCTTCTGAGGCCTGACGTGCTCCCCCAGATCCAGCGCTCTTCAGCTGTGTGGTGTGTGCTCAGAATGGGTTTCCTATGTATTTGGTGGGGACATGTCATTAAACTGCTGGTTATGAGGCCTTCCTGGTCCTCCTTCCTTTCTTTTTCTTTACAAGGGTGGAAGGGAATATTTGCTTTGCTTTGAGGAAGATTTAGCTGGTTGCTGATTGAATGTATGATGGGTAAAACATCAGGGAGCAAATAACTTAGAAAGCAAACAAAATAAGTTACCTGAGTACATATTGAAATAGTTGACAGTTACTTGAGTATATATTTTGGACTTCAACAAAAAAATTTAATAAATTAAAAATTCCCTTGCTGGAATACTATTTACCATTAATATATTTAATTAAAAGATATTTTTGTGTTCCATTTTTCTTCACTCTCTCACAGGTGCTACAACTTTCATGTTTTTATAGCATTAGATCAAATAATGCAGATGCTTGATTTCATACACTGGGACATGTTGCCAGGTTAGTTTCTCAAAAAATGTTACAACAAGTATTTTAGCTTTCTTTGTAATTATACCATGTAAACTATTCAGCATTTCATACAGTGTTGATTTATAAAGATTATACACACTGTCAGTGTTTACAGTAAACCTGGCCAAAGCACTGATACTATTAAGGAACAAATCTTGTTGCAAAAACTACTCTTAATTTAATGTCTATACTATGTGTTAGTTTTTCTGTATAGTATATTGCAATAGGATTGAAAATGTGTGTTTGGAGGGCTGTGTTGCCCACATTTTAGCTTAAAGTTAAATATAAGAATGATACTCAGTTAAGATATCTTGAGGATTTTAGAATACTAGACATGTTGTCTGTATGTATGTATTAGTCAGTGTACAGAGCACCATGTTGCATTTTCAGGGAGGAATACAAACAAATAAGTTTGCATTTCAGTTATCCTTGGCCGTGCTGGACTTGGTCCTGTATTACAAACAGGTTTTAAAACAGGGGTTGCAGTTTGAGATGGAGTTATATTTCAGAACATATGACCCTTTGCCTTGAAAGTCCTATACCAACTCCACTCCCAGCAAAGGATCTTAATGAGAAAGAAAATATAAATGTAAAAATCATTACATTCTAGATCACAAATACCGGAGAACTTCACATTCTTTTTCTTTTCCTCCGTATACCAGATGCTTTACTTTCTTTAGTGATTATGTCTCATGACTTAAATACCTTAAATGCTGGTATATAATTTGTATTGCAATGATCTATCTGAACCTGCTCTGATTACAGGTATAGAAGGATGCTTCTAATATGAGATGTCACCCCCCTGTGCAGCTACTGCAAAACAAACATTGTAAAGGTATCTGTGTACAACATGCAGCACAGTAGGTGATGCTAGAAATGTTCTTTTGTGCTTTGTGTAAATAATGTTAAAGGATTATGAAGCAGTTAAATATTTTTTTTTAAATGTGATTGATGATATTGTGGTAATGTTTTGGGACATCTCATCAGCATTTTCCTAAATGTTCCTCTGAGAAAAATAACTGTGATTTCTTCGCTTTCCCAGGCACTAAAATGTCAAAATCAACTCATTTATCTGGGATTTGTGTGTGCGTGTCCCCAGGGATTTATTTTCTTCATGATATCCAAAATGAGTTGTACACTACACCTTTCGCCAAACACAAACAGTACATTTGCTTACTAAACTTGATCCTGTGTTCTCTACTACTTCAGATGACTCTGAACCTACAGCATCCAAAAGAGATCTGATGGATACCATATAGAAAATGTTGTGTGATAATATAATGTACTTTACGCAGAATCTAACAGCATTTATTATTTCTATTTTATTTCGTATTAATGTTTCCTTTAGTGTAGTTTATCTTGATGGAAAGGTGAGGATAGAAAGAGTTATAGCACGTTTTTATGTGTGGGAGGGTGTATATCATTATTTATATTTATTACAGCTGTGATCAAAGGCCCCAGTGTGCTAGGCACTGTATAAACACATAGGAAAATACGTTCTCTGCCTTGAAGAGCTTACAATGTAATTTAGTCCGAATTATTTAATTCCCTCAAAATATTTTAACCTATTTTTCTTAATATTGAAAAGCAGTTAGTTTATATAACATCCTACTGTAAGAGGAAATAGGCTATTTTGACAGTGCCCATTATCTCAGCAAAACTTCCTGCAAGGTTTTCTTGCCATGATCAGGGGGTTTATTACCTGGCTGTAAAAATGAATTCTTGGCTGAATCTTGGCACAAGACATTTTAGAATTGGGTGAAAAGTGTTAACATTTAGGGATGGGATTTTCAAAGCATTTGGATTCCTAAAACTCAAATCCAGTGAAAACCTGTAAATCTAATAGAATTTGGGCTCCCACCTCCCTTACACTCCTTTGAAAATCCCAGCCTAAAAGGAAAATAATCTAATAGGCAGTTCTTCAAAGCATACAACTGAAGGTGGGGTGTACCAGTTTAAGATGAATGGTTGTGTTCATATAGTTTATAAACAGGCTTTGATTTTTTTTTTTTTTTTACTAATCGTGTTTCAAGTCTTGCTGTATACATTGTTTGAGCAAAATGTGTAAAGTTGGTTTTTTACGCAAACAAAAAAAAGCTTCAGAGTAGCAGCTGTGTTAGTCTGTATCCGCAAAAAGAAAAGGAGGACTTGTGGCACCTTAAAGACTAACAAATTTATGCTCAAATAAATTTGTTAGTCTCTAAGTGGCCACAAGTACTCCTTTTCTTTTTGCGAAAAAAAAGCTTGGCTTTTATGACTGTATCAGGGCAAATTCACTAATCATTGCTGTCAAGGCTTAATTTTGAGGAAGGCTGAATGGCTAAAGTATAGTTCCAACACTTGACAAGGAAAAGAACATACAACAATCACTCCGTTATAAAGCTCTGCTTTATGTTCTCTCTGTCTCTTCACTTTTTACTCCAACTGGTGGGCAAAACAGTGATTGAAACAGAACTCCAAATTGCAATTTCTTTAAATGGACCATTGGTGACTGTAAATAATGAACCCAGATCTTTACAGGGAGTATTGAGTCAAATAGGTTAAAACCTGAATGTGTGAAGTTAGAACTGAAATCTAGCTGGTGGCTAATGTATTTTGTGGTCTTATCAATTTTATTAGTTTAGTGGAAGAATTAGGATGGCTTTATAGTGTTTAATTTCATAGGGGTCAAAATTTCCAACCATGGGCATAAGAGGAGTGTGTATGCTTTTTGTCTTTGAAAATACCACCCATAGATTCTAAGCATACTAATGATATTTGCGCTCGTATAGCACCTTGCATCATATCTTCGCAAAGTATTTTACAA
This sequence comes from Eretmochelys imbricata, assembly GCF_965152235.1. NCBI lineage: Eukaryota > Metazoa > Chordata > Testudines > Cheloniidae > Eretmochelys > Eretmochelys imbricata. Next base: position 22,269,916 of record NC_135583.1, on the reverse strand, counting down.
GCATTAATTAATTAATTCAGCATCAGAACATGAACTGCAAGCCAAATTCTCTGTTGATGTTAATGGGTGAAATTCCATGGAGGTCAGTGGAGCAGTATCCATTTTTGCACAAGCAAAGAATTTGACCCAAAGTGTACATTCTGAGCTACATACATACTGCAGTAATTTTAGACATGGATAACCAGAAGGGTTGAGAGATGAAGTAAATTGGCTGATGTGATACAGCAGGTCAATCCAGGGCAGGGAATGAACCTGGAAGTTCAGATGCTCAGTCCCATCATATCACAACTAGACAACACTCATGGTCACAGATACACTTCCATGGCCTGGTTTCTCTTGGAGCCATTACAGTCTATAGGTTAATGAAGGCCAATAGACTGTAATGTAAAGATTTTTTTTGTTTACGCTCTGCATGGATTGACAGAACCCAATACCCTTCAAGGTTGCTACTAAGTATATGTATCAAAAAATGTCACAGTTGAAAGCCAGCCAACTCTCCGCATTTAAAAGCGTGTAAGTCAACAGTAAGGGAAATTGAATACTGTTCCATAACTTTCTTTTAACTCTTTATTTCCATACTTTTAAATGCATGTTTTTTAATTATAATATTTCTTAATAGTCACAGTAACAATCGTCGAGTAAAACTCATGAAGTTTTGCTCAGTTGGTTGTCCTTGTTTTTTCAAACGGGGGAGGGGGCAGCGTAGAGTTTAGTTGATCCACAAGGCCTTACGCGTCTCCTATAGTTTGAAGCACCAGTGCCCTGCATGCTCTCATATGAGCTCCGAGAGGCTCCTACTTCCCCCAGATGCCACTACAGAGTGGATTCCTTAACACCCATAGGGTCCCCATTCCCCCTAAATCATCTTGTTCTGCAGAGCTTTGAACACACAAAACTGTCTAACTCCCAGTGCCTTAAAAAGCCCTGTCAAGGTTTAGAGTGAACCGCAACGTTCCCATTTCTCTTCTGCTGCTTCTCTTCATAGACTGTAAAAACTACCCATTGGGACCTGCTGACTTTATAGAATTCTTGTAGTCTTTATGAAACATGCCCTGCTGATTCAAAGAATAATGCTGATTTTTGTAAATAAATCTTTTAGGTTTGATTAAAAAGATGAACCTGTGTAGCTATATAACCTCTAAGCTGTATAACTCTAAAATATGGTAGCATTTAACTGCTAAGTATTGACATTTTACAGTCAAGCTATGTGGGGTTTTTTGTTTTGTTTTTTTTAGCTTGAGGGACCCAAAAAAGTTTGACACATTGGTTAAAATGACACCAAGTTATCACAGAAGTATCTTTCCTGAGCAAAGTTGTAAGCAGAGTTAAAGCTGGTTACAACTTCAGTTAAGAAGCTACTACTCAGTGGCTCTGATGTTTAAGGCAATTTATAATGATTTTAACTGAAAAGCAACTTGACAGCAAAGCACACTTGGCAGAAAAAAGTTGGTTGGTATTCTGCAGCGTGCCCATTGGTACAAGGGAGCAACACAACGGCTAGATAATCCACCCACAATCAGGACTAGAAGATTGGTCCTTTAGCTCCAAAACATGGTCCCTTGCCAGATAAAGTGAGGTAAAACCTTTCTTCCAGTGGTAAAGTATAGCAAGACCCTTGCCCTCTAAATTGCAGCCAGCCATTAAAGAGAAAACTCTTAATTCAGTTACTCTCCATTACAATTAGATACAAGAGTCTTTAACAACTTTGCTTAATGATGACTCTTCTTCTGAGATAGCATGTGCTTGAGTTTTTGAGGAGACCCTACCATGGGGAGAGTTTGAAGAAGTATCAGTAAACCATTTTTCAGCGAGAGGGACACACATCACCTTCAAGTCCGCATTTCAAGCTTGGTTATTTTGCTTAATGACCTGCAATTCAAATATGGTTTGACCAATAGTTTACAGAAACATTCCATTTCCCTTCAGCTCAAGGTCAGATGTTTTCCAAGCCAAACCAGCTTTGCTAGTCTAAAAACTAGGGCTTATAAAGGAACCTGTTTGCATTCTGAACACTGTAGAGACATTTGTCTGTCCATTACCATGTTGACTGATGTTTAACATCTATGTTTCCTTTGTAACATGTTACATTAAGTTGAATGAAGCTACTGTGTGATAGATCATCAGAGATAGTGATGTCACGTAGGTTGCCTGGATGTGTGTTCTTGTTATTACTGTATGTGATTGCCTTTAATATCTATGAAATGTTCCTGCAGTTATGTGGGTCAACAGTTCACGTTTTAGTGCCTCCTCCTGCAGTGTTCAAAACTTCCATTGACTTCAGTGGGAGTTATGCAACTGGAACAACTACCAGTTCAGGCTCATAAATACTAACTGAATAGGTATTTTTATAATAGGCTGTAATGCTGTAAATCTACCTATTGGATCGATATTGTGCATTTTGGGGTCAGTCTTTTCCTCAGCTTACAGCCTGAGAAATTGGGCCATGCACTGAGGAGACCTTGGGAAGTGAGGACTCCTCGTTTCCAAGCTACGGAGTTGCCCCACAGCTACTTTTGTAGCCTCGGGGTAGTAATTTGCACAATTCCTCTGCTTGTGTGCATGTGTAAGGGAAAATGGCTTCACATAACTGCAGATCCCTTGGCCCTGTGCCCATTTCTTACTAGGACCAATGCTACATCTTTGTCTGTGGACTTATGCAGGGAGTCCAAGTGAAGCTGTGTACTATGGAACCATGTTTCAGCTTCCTTCTTCTTTGCATCCTTCCTGTGCACTGGTTCACTGCGGTCACAGCCTAGGAACCTATGAGCAGGGAAAAGGGAAGGCATTATTTGCCTTTAAGAAGTGTTTGTGTGTCATCTGTAAACATATTTATATTAATGCTTTATTAGCTCAGTATCGTCCTGCCTGAAATCTCCTTCCATGTGCACTCTAACCAAAACATATCCAAAGGCCCATGCTGTTTTGAAATAAAGAACCAATGCATGGCTCCATGCTTTTAAAAAGTACTTCAGCTCAGCTTTACAAAATGCATATTTTAAGAATTTTAGACACACATATGTAGCTGGCCTGTGACAGCTCTCTAAGTACTCTTCAGTGATTCCAAGATTTCCTTTCGTTCCTTTCTCTTTACAAAACCTTTTGGTAATATAAAAAGCCACATCAATTGCGAAGCTTGCATTGGTATGTGTCTTATGTAAGTGGCTAATGCACTGGCACACGTGTGCAGCCTTCAGCTTTGCATGTAGCATATTAAAGTGCCCTCTGTTTTATCCAAGAGCAGGTTCAAGGTCCCCATATTTCTTTTATATCAAGAGTGGGTTGTGATTCATACTGAAATAAGTAAGTTGAGTGCTCAGACATGAGACTGCTCTGAACTCTCTCATCTTATTTGTACTTGGATATCACAAGAGTCACCAATCACTCACTAAGACTTCAGGTAGATCATAGTTCAGCATGTACTCTGATGCTGGTCAACTTTTAGTGTTAAATCTCCTTGGTTTTTTTTAGTTTGCTCTAAAACTTCAGTGATACAAATAGGTATATAATCCTTCCAAAAAAAAAAAAAAAAAAAAACCCATGTGAAGCCTAGGAAAATGTTACTGGAAATAGTTGTTTCTTTTATAAAACTATTAAGAAAACTAAATGATTTTAATATTTGTGGACACAAGATTTTTCTGTTTTAACAGTGGTATTTCTTTTAATGACAGCATGATTCATTACTTTTAGAAATCATGTGAAAACATGTATGCATCAGCATGCTGCTAAGTCATTGACCTTCAGTAGGTGTGTTTTTTGTTTTTAATTTTAATAATATATTACTTCTGTGGACATGTTATTACCTTATTTCTAGCTGAATACTTTAGTATTTATCCTCATTCCTGAGAGAAGTAATCAGTATGTTATCAAGTGAAACAACTCTGTTTTCAAGTCAGAAGATTAACCCAAACTAAATACAAATTGTAAAGAAAAGCTGCACTCAGATATGTTCTACTGTATGGGAAGAAGGATAGTGAACGTAGTTGTCAGTGAAAGCTGTGAAGTACTGCAAGTAAGCTATAAAGTTCCTAATACATTTTCAAATTTGAGCTGTACTTACAGGATTGGACATTTGTCAGAATAGTGCTGGCCAAGTCATACACTTTTTGTCATAATAGGCTTCTGTTAATAGAGTTTTTATTATTTAGATTTGGCAGGCTTACATGCTTCTATTGCATGAACTTCCTGTTAAGTTTCTGAGCTGTAGTTGGTTTATGACATAATTGCTCTATATGTTGATAACATCTTTTATCATAATTGTTTTTCATTGTTTTTAATAAAAGAATATGAATAATAGGACACATTGTAGAAGGTGGATTTTTGTTGTATTATTCATGATACTGAAAAATTACCCAAAATAATAATAATAATAATAATAATAATAAAAGATGTAGTTCCAAATGTGACTAATTTAAATCAGTTTATACAATGAACCAGCTAATCTTCAGTCTGGGGAGGTGCAATGCTTTTATACTGTTGGGTTTTTTTATGAATAGAATTGTACAAAAGTTCCCATTGTGTAGTACTGTGAGTTTTGTACAACCATACTTTATCAACAGATGGCAACCAGCACATGAAAAATAATTAAAAAATAAAATGAAAAGAAACCCAGAATGAATTAAAGTGCTTCTTTGCGTTCTGATCTGCATTTTTGGTTTAGAATTTTTATGGTGAATTGCCATATTATCTGTTATATCAGTTTACAATGAGGCTCCTATCAGACATAAAACAGATTTATAATACCATTAAAACACAATATCAAAGAATGAATAAGCAATTCAATAAAATTACAATAACACAAAGATAAAATGAAAGCCTTTTCAATAACAGTTTTATGCAAGAACATTTTGCAGATAAATATGTGTTTATAGATCTTTTAAATGCACATTTATTATACTGCTCCTAATAGAGCCATAGGG
>NC_135583.1:22255000-22260000 GCF_965152235.1 Eretmochelys imbricata | reverse complement strand
CCATGAAAGTTTGGAAATAATAGAAAGAAATACAAAATAGAGCTTGGATTGCTATACGAGGCCAGTGGAGAAATATTCACCTTGTTAGTAATGCTGTGTATACACACAAACATGCACTGGTTTAACTAAAGTTGTGTATTTATTCTGTATAGACCCTCTAATATCTGTTTAGCTCAATCTGGATTAGGCTAAACCAAAATAAATTATTCTTAAACTGAAATAAATTTAGTTAAATTAGTTAAACTGGTTTAAAAACACACCTTTTATTAAACCAGTGCAATCACCTTCAAACCCTCTGTTAAAAATGCTGAGCATTGAGCAAATGGGGCAGTACTTCTTGGCGGCGAGTAAAAATCAGAAAATCTTCTCATCCATTTTGTTGTCATGGATAGACAACTGACTTTGTTCCTACCTCCATAGAACTGGCTGAAGGATAAGGTAGTTGCCAAGATTCTTCTCAATAAACCTGCACCAACCTCTATACATACAGAACAGGTTATTACATATTTGATATAAGCCATTCTTGTGCTGCTTTGGTTTTCTTTAATTTGCCTGACGAGCTCATTTTCTTAATGGGGCTTCTCTCAGAGTGTTTGTTCCCTTTCAACTCTGTTCACTTATTCCTCAAGCCTAATACATAATACCTGGTTAGGTAGAGAAGTTTCAACCCACCAGAGGAAAGTTAATTCCTTCAGGATCATTGGTACGCCATTCAGTTCTCTGTCTTCCCAATAAAGGGCCAAAAATCTCTCCTGTTAGGTAGTATGGGTGTGTGGAATTTTTGGAAGTGGCAATAAAATTGCAACACAACTGAATTTGTATTCACTTTGAACCTGAATGTCCAAGCTGTGTAGTGCTGACAAGACTTTGAGGTGCAAAATGGTTTGTGTTCTCTGCCGCAGGGCCTCCCACTCTGAGGATTCTCTAGAGATAAGATACCATGTAGCTTTCCTGACCCTTCCCTAAAAATTACATAAAGAAATAATTCATTATGGTAAACTAAGAGCTCTTGGTTTTGTTTGGTTTCTTTCCACTTCTTGCTATGACTGCTTTGTGCAGTGAAATTAACTTCTGCAGATGTTATGTATGTTATAAAGCAAGATCTATCATTAAATTGGTTTCTTCAGTGGAGCAGGGGTAGCATCCTCATGGCTGCTGTTGCAGATGGGGTTCCTGCTTATTACTTGTATTGGCCCCATCTATTGGAGATTCTGTAGAAACTGGACTTTGTAAACCAAAAAGAGAGACAGATAGAATGTCTTTGCTCTAATTCTCATTTGTATCTTTTCCCATTGCAATACATGTCATTAATAAGCTGAACTGCACTGCGAAGTTTAGCTTGATAGAAGTGTGTTATCTCTTGCATATACGTGTTCTCTGCATTATTTTTGAATACATTAGAACATGAGAACATACATTATAGCAACAGGAAAAGGCCACGTAGGCAAATGTGCTTGAATTTTATTAAATTCTGCCGGCTGCTTTCTTCACAATATTCTTTGATTCACGAGGGACAGATCTATTTTTAAAAGATATTCTTCAGTTACCTTCATCCATATCTTATTTCATATTTTACCATCCATTGGATGAAATTATTCCTTATTGTGCTTAAATTCCTTATTTATTTCCAGTTTTCTAATGTATAAGGTTACACATTTGGTCCTGATTCCACAACCTTCTTTGCATGGGCAGCCCCATGCAGAACTACATTGATGTCAGTGGCTCTCCATGTAGACACAGAAGTCCACCTGTGTGGAACAGCTTGCAGAATCCAAGCCTTGGGTTCTGAAACTCTTAACAAATTCTCTATGGAACTTCATCCATCCTTTCCCTTAGTATGAAAATCTGCTAGGGTATCACTTTTCCTTCCTGAGTTACTCGGAAGCAGGCAACACTCATCTAAATGTGTAACCTTATACAGTAGGAAACTGGAAATAAATAAGGAATTAAAGCACAATAATTTCATCCAAGGGATGGTGAAATATGAAATAAGATATGGATGAAGGTAACTGAAGAATATTTCAGGGGCCTGATGTCAACAATAAAGAAAATCCTGAGTATCTCAATGATGATGTTGGATAGGCGGCAATCCTCTGTCCACCCCTGTGCTGCATCCTTTTACTTATAAAGGAAATCAATCTTTCCAGTGCCTCCACTTGGCTGGGCCCTTGGGAGTCTCCTAGAATACACATGAGCTGATCTATGCAATGGGTGTCACTTAAAAGTAGCAATTATAGACATACACAAGTATATACAACAAATATCCTCTTAGAGTTAATGCACCTTTATTTAACAACTTAGAAAAATGTCACAACCACGTCAAATCAGTAGGGGGCACTTCAATAAATCAATTAATAAATGCATTTTACAGTAGTACATGAGACTTTGCCAACTTACATTTACATTGATACCATCTACCCCTTTCTGTGTGTACACTCCTCTGAATTTCAGAGTTCTAGACCCTTGCGTGGGCATGCTTGGAGATCTTGAAGCTGGGGACAGCACTCTGTTGGTCCAGTAAAACACTCCAGCCAAGGCAACAAGGGGCAGAGCAATTCTAACTTGGGATCATTCCAAGCTGTCCAACCCCTCTGAAGATGGGAGGTGTTACAACCAGAGATCGCTAACTCTGGATCCTGTTTAGACAAGGCGACCATTCTGTTTCTTCTCAGACCCCTTAGAGTCTCTTCACTGTCCCTCTTCCTCTGTAAGCACTTTCCCAAACAACAAAGGTGGTGGTTACTCACACTGCCTTCACTGCATGCCAACCTCAGTCAGTTCTGGGCACAGAAACATTCTCTGTCCTGGCTCCAACGAAGCCCAGCAATAGTGTCCATGGCTTCCTGCTTGGTCAAAGCCCCAGCAATTTCTCATAGCTTTCTAACAGCAGCTCCTGGCTTAGACAGAGCTCCACAAAGCAATCTCAGCTTCTCTGACCAGGATCTCAGCCCCCCTGCAAGATGAAGCCCACCAAATGCTCTCCCTGCATCCTCTGGAAGTGGAAGTTTCTCTCTTTCTTCTCAAAGGCATCATGGGAGTTGGAGTCTCCACTCAGGATCTTCCCAACTGGAACACTCCCAATTAAGTTCAGAGGCCTCTCTAGTAGAGGGTGCATACACAATACTTTGTGGGGTTTTTTTAATGATTAGTTGATGTTCTGGGTATAATGAGTTACAAATAAAGTAGTTTCAGGATAGGACACTTCCACTATTCAAGGGCCCTTTCATCCTCTTATTGACTCCACTTCTCTCTCCTCGTCTGTCTGGGTGATCAGTTTTATTGCAGCCACACTTCTAGAGTTCATAAGATCAGCTTATGAATGGTTGACCTTTTCCAGTTGTCTCTGCAAAATGATGTAATGCACCATATTTTGAATCCTCTTTTGTGCTCCCAAAGACATTTCTTATTGTAGCCATGAAGGTTGATAGTACAGAATATGCTGTTCTATAGCCATGTCTTCTTTGTAGAATCTCCTCTGTCTCCAGAAACACACTGAACATTGTAGTGGATTACTGGACCAATGTCTGCATATTTTGCATTAGAAAATGAGGAATCCTCATTTTATGAATGTTCCTAAATTGTCCTGAAATTGCGTGGTGGAAATAGCAGCAAATGCCACGGAAAGACATTACACACTGTAGTTGAACTGAAAAGCAGTAGAAACTAGATGAATATCTCTATCAATCCACAGAATTATCAGGCAACAAACATATCAGAAGTAGCCTTGGATACGACTTTTGGCCGAACATTTTGAGTGGTGTTGTGCCCCTTCCTTTGGTAAATATCAAAAAGCCACTGAATAATGTTAAGTGAAAAATTACACGTGGGGTCTGGAGGATCAACTGTAACATTTTGAAAGGATGTTATGCCAGTGACCAAACAAAATCAGTGGTTAGATGTGTAACCCCCCCCTTGTAGCTGGCGGTACAGTAGGAAGTGATTTGCATACATGATATGTGGAAGTGGTGCATATAAGGCACTTTCTAAGGAGGGGGGTATGTGTGTAAAAGTTGGAATAGCACCCAAAGTTGATCAGTATACCAGAGAGTTGGCTTGGTGCTCATCCTTTCCAGTACCCTCAGCGTCAGTCATAAGCCCCTTACCAGCAGAGTAAAGGGCTTATACATTTCCTCTGTTGTGACCTTACTAAGGATACAATAAACTCTCACCATGATATTATCTGTGTAATGGTACGTTCAGATATGAGCCTTTGAACAAAGCATTAAGTATAAACCTGACTCCATTGTTGCAGTATGTTGCCACCATAGCTCTTCACCACCACCCACCATTGACAAACATAATCTGATGGTCACATCTGCATGTCAGTCCCATAAAAAGAAACCCTGAGACTGTCAGAGTGTGGGGGCAGAGCATTAGTGATTTCAATTCTGCTTTATTTTCAACTTGAAATGGAGGAAAACAGACAAAAAACAAATAAGAAAGCTAAACAGTTGCGTGAGAGCTAGCAATTTGCTGGGCTCCTAGTGACAGACACTGCATTATCATAATTGTCTCTTCTACATGATAGGACAGAAAAATAATAATGTCATTTTATTTATAGCTGGGGTGCCCCCTTTATGAGAGTCATACAAGTTTCTGCCAAGTGGAGTAGGTCAAATGACATCTTTTGATCAGGCCTGTCCAAAGAGATCAAAGATGAATGGCAGGTAATGGATATCCAATGACAAACCAAATCTAAAACAGAAATAAGGCTGCCAGAGTCTGCCAGTTACCCATTAAAGGCTCACCTAACTAAGGCAGGCTGTTTGACATGTTAGCCAACCACCTAAATCAGCCAAGCGTAGGTGCTAAAATTGTGTATTATCATTGGAAATGGCTATTATTTCCTCAGTAACATTTCTGTTAAGGCTTTGTTTGTGTAGGGCTGACCTGCAGTCAGAAGAAGTAGAATCCTGAGTCAAGCAAAGCCTTTAGGCTGTCAGCAGGTCAGATCTGTTCATCGCCATTATCTAGTTTTAATTGTTTGTTTCTAATAGAGA